>NW_022605624.1:218262-221160 GCF_008692095.1 Etheostoma spectabile | reverse complement strand
ATTCATAACAAGAGTTATCTCAAGACACTTTGGTTAGGGAGAAGAAAAAAAAAACATTTTAAATTGAGGGATGTTTTTTACATTAATTTGTAAAGTTTGAGTTCATATGTTGTGTTCAGAGCTTCATTTGTAAATTAGGAAGTCCTGGAACACAGAAAGGGTGCTTGGGAGAGGGTCAGGGGGAGAGAAAAAGTCAAACAAAGAATCCACACATCATTGAGCACATTGGACACGGCTAGGTGCTAGCTGCTAAAAGTAAACTGTCAAAAGGAAAAGTAGCATATGTTTACATGTGTAAATCAGAGCATATACAATAGTCACTCCAAATCAGCAAGGGGAGGCGCGTAGAAACATGTTAACACCACTTTGCAACAATACCCTCTTTATTCTGGGGGCTCCGCTATGGATTATGGAGAGAACAACTGAATATACAATATCTCCATGGTGGGTGTTTGTGTTCTGCCTGCTTGTGCTGTCATGACAGTAAGACAACAGGAGAGCATAAATGGAAAAGGGGCAGTATAGCATGATTAAAATAGAGGCACAATGTAGTGCTACTCCACTATTTTTTTTTTCACCTTAACTGGTATGCTGAGGTAATTTATTAGTGCCTGGCTCTGCTGCAGCTCCTTATTGTATTTCCAGATATTATCATGATTATTCATCTTCATCTGCCTGCAAATCTGAAGGACATAACAAAACACAAAAACATTGCACATAAATCCCAGAATCACTATGTGGTTTTAGGGCTGAGAGATCTAAGGTTAACGTTTATCTGTATGCTAGCTTCAGGAGAAATGCAGAGAACAGCAGATGCCGCAACACATTGCCTTTGTTGACCTCACAAAGGCTTTGGACCTCATGAGCAAGACATGCCGGTTCCAGCTGCTGAAGAAGATTGGATGCCCTCCACAGCTGCTCAGCATTATCACCTCCTTCCATGAGGACATGCAGGGTGTCTTCCGCTGAAACATCAAAGCCATGGTGTGTAAGTGGATAGGCATCCACTTACACACCAGAAGTGATTGAAGGTTGTTCAATCTGGCCTGCCTGAGGGCTAGGACAAAGGTTTGCACAATCCTCATCAGAGAAATGGTGTTTGCCAGTGATCAAGCCTTGACCTTGCACACCGAAGATAATCTCCAGTTGCTCCTCAACAAGTTTGGCAGTAAATCCTGGACGACCTATGCCAGACAGGTGAACCACCTGGAAATTCCACTTATGCTGCCTGAGACTCAACATCTCGTGGGAGACTCCAAAATCCCCAACACCACTGTGCTGGAGCAAGCTGGCTCCCTGAACCTCTTCCTATGTCAGCTTCACCCGAGATGGATGGGGCATACCAAAAGATTTAATGTACGGCAAGTTAGCCACAGGACACCGCCCAGCAGGCAGCCCAACACTGCGCTTTAGGAACATTTTCAAGCATGACAGAAACACACTGGCATCAACCCAGCTGGACGGGAACTGCTCCCAGACGACCACAGCCACTGGCGTCTCGCTGTACGCAATGGAGTTGGCAGCAAACTTAAGCCATCAACCCCCAGTCAAACTTTGTGCGGAATAACTGCGGAAGGGACTGTCACGCAAGAATCAGACTACTAAGTATCTACCTGTGTGTACAACGCACACAGGTAGATGGACCCGCAGAAGCACAACTCTCAGGTGATTAAATCCAAACAGGTTTATTAGGAGTAAAGCTAATAACAAGCAAAGATGTTCAGAGCAAAAGGCAAACAGGGTAATCCATAAACAGGAAGAAGTAAAAACACAGGAAGTCAGGAAACTAGAAATGCTTGAAGTCAGGAATGACGCTCAAAAGCTAACACACAGGTAAGACAATGAGGTAAGTGACAGGTGGGGTTGCACACACAAGGACGGAGGAGATAATGAGACACAGGTGAAATGGGGAAGGTAATCACACACAACGGGAAGGCAGACAGAGACCAGGAAGTGAAAAGACCTGAGATGAGAAGGAGAGTATCAAAATAAAACAGGAAGGGGTAAGAACAAACAGAACTAATAATAAAACAAATAGAAAACATCAACTTGACAGGAGTTCGGCATGACACCATGCTGTAATGTAAATTGCTTCTGCTTTCAGAAGTGAGAGACACAGACCTTAATCAATATAAACTAGCTATATCAAAAAGACCAAAGCCCACGGAGCCTAAACATGAATAACATGAAAGGAAGAGGAGGGAAAACATAAAGTAGACCAAGATAATATGCTGGATCTATTATTTATCTGTTGCAGTTATCTGCTAACGTTGGGTGTTGTGTCCATGGGTGTTGTACCCATGTAGAATTAAGTATGTTACTGACGCTGTATTTTCATCAGGGAAAGATAATGCTTTGTTATGTTTTTTGGAAAGTGTGTTGCGGGGACATAAGCTCTATTTTTATTGGCGTCTTTGTGTAACGTTACTTAGTTAGCTTATGCCCTAGTCGATTAAAAGTTTATAATTTCCATCAGCTGTTGTATTTAATAGTTTTAAGCAGTTGCATTTTAAGAGCATGCATGCGTTTTGTGCAAGAATTGCTCACAACATAGACATTTGTGCATGGTGTAGGAACGTTAGGGTTGTAAGGCTTATGAAAACATTTTGGCAAAGCTGAGAAACTATGCTAAGGTTTCTGTACGGCTCTGAAGAGAACAATTACTTATTATTTCTGGAATTAAACTTTTGTGAGTTTTTTTAAATCATAGCATGTTGTATGTTGTATATTTGGCGTTCCACTTTGCTTTGTTGCCGCTAAAAATCCGTCGGATTTCATTCATTTAGGCCGGATATCCATTGCTTTGGGCTTCTTTTGTGTTGGCATTTTAAACTCCAGTGGTTTATGAGGACTGGGGTTAATCTTTTCTCAAATCTCTGCAGGGTAAATCCAGACAGC
>NW_022605624.1:217004-218252 GCF_008692095.1 Etheostoma spectabile | reverse complement strand
ATCTGTCCAATCTAAGTTTTATGTTGCACGACTAAAAATACTTTTAAATGTAGGCTACACATGTTCAACCAAAACAAGTTCCTTCCAAGCCTGTTTTGCCACAGCACCGTGGCTTATCCCAGTACTTAGCACCACCCAAGACGATTGTGATTGGCTTAAAGAAATGCCAATATCCAGAGCACATTTTCCTCCCATCCCTGAATGCTATGTGAAGTAGCCAGAATTTCCTCCAGCGCGCTTTGGAGGGGGTCTGGCAAAGTTCTATTATAAATTAAAAAGCTGTGAAACATGAAGCTGTAAAACATAAATCTGTACACTGTTTTCTTTTAGTGTATGAACAATGGCATTTACAGTGGAATTGGCTGCAATCCAAGGGCAACCACTGGCTTAAAGGGCACCAAATTAGTTAGGGCCTGCACTGGAGGAAGAACATGGTTTTGAACAAAAGATCAATAAGAAATTAATCAAATGTGTTGGTCAACAGTTAACTGAGAAGATGGAATGTCCTTACGCAGGGTGGTTGCTGATATTTCTGCTTTTCACTTGCATAGTTCATCCATGTAGATGCTGTTAAGTAAGACTGTAGGGAACAGCTCTGAATGGGACGTCAAACAGTGAGAAACAGATGGGACTAGCTTTGGGTGCCTTGTGATATTATCTCATGACTGCACATGTTGATGACTGCAGACCATTCGTAGAATCTAACCTCATATGCAGACAATTCTTGTTTTGTATAAGGCTGAAATGCTAACTACAAAGACTGCTGCGATCAAACGTTTCACTCCAAAACACAGAGAGGAAATACGGGAAGGAGGGAAACTGTTTTAAAAAGTTCAAAATTATTCTAATATTCGGAAAAAAATGCAGGCAGAACGGATTGTGTACCAACCGTGTCTAGTTTTACTTCCTAGTTTTCCCGCTCTTGGGATTACCTGATGTTTTCCACCTGTTGCCCAGCGCTTGTGTTACCTGCCTCTTGTTACCTCGTTACCCAGTGTATTTAGTCTTTGTGTTCCCCTTGTCCTTTGCCAGATTATTATAGTGTTTGTTCGCGCTTGTCGTGTCTCCCCGTGTCAGTTCGTGTCTGGTTCCTTTCTCCCTGGATTTCCTTTGGCCTCTATTTCTGGTTTGTTCTGCTTTTGTTTTTGGATTGCCTGTTCTTGTTTTTTACACTCTGGTTTTACTTTTTGCCTGCCCCTCTCAGGACTTCCTTTGTTTTGTTTGTACTTTGCTTTTTATTTAAATAAA
>NW_022605624.1:211007-216994 GCF_008692095.1 Etheostoma spectabile | reverse complement strand
TCAAGCTCAACTTTTGCCTGCCTGCGCTCTGCATTTGGGTCCACCATTCCATGCAACACCTAACAGTGTGGCTGTAATTCAAGTGTCTGTAATGATTTGAAAAACTTGAATATGAAAAGAAGGTAGTACATGACTGAATGTATTAATGAATGACACTAATCGCACACTGATATTATTTTTCTGCGTCCCTAGGAAAGAGACACAAAAAATCAAATTTTTCAACTTGTTGGTCTTTTGCTAGGTTTTTAGTTGTGCATCTGAAACCTTGACACGAGTCTCCCCTGCTTTTCTGGCCTCGGTCGGAAACAGCAGAAACACAAAAAGTTTTCACACATTATGTTGTGTTTGGTGAGTTCTGGGTAATGCTTGATTGTCTTTGATCAGGAAAACCAACAAACAAACCAAACAAAGTGGTCGCTAAATAACGTCTACTGTTAGTAACATACTGACAGAAACAGGATGAGTAATTTAGGTCAGCATGTGAATATCTAAATGAAAAACTAGTAGCAGTCAGGAATTGCACACACACACCTAGAAAGAAGAGGAAGATACTCACCCCATTGCAGGAAACCAGAGACATACTTCTCCTTTGCAAAGGACGAGGAGTAGAACTCCTGGTAGACACCCACCAGTAGGTCCAACAACGTCTGGAGCCCAACGGGTCCAGTGGTTTGGGGGCCCTCGGCCATGTCAGGTGCACAAAGGCCAGGGCCTGTTGACATGGCTCCTGATGGGTAAGGGGTCCGTTTGGTTTAGAACTGGGGTAAAACCCTAGTGTCCATGGTAGGGAGTCAGTGAAAAAGCTTCTTCTTCCTCTTTGTTCACAGTTGCTCTGCTTGGTCTCTTGAGAACCAGATAAACACATTTACATTAACACCACTCTTTTACTATCCCCACCACACTAGTTTCTAGTATCTAGTTAACTGTCACGTATATTTGTTTCCTATGTTGTGTATGTCCCCTCCTTTACATCTGTCTCTCCTTATTCCTCTCTCCCCAAAGCTGTGCAGCATCTGTCAAGCCTGTAATATCTCCAGCTCTGACTCCAGACCTTTTTTGGTGTGTGTCTCCCTCTGCCTCTCTCCCCACTCCCGTTATTCAAAGTACTCCAACTTTCAACTACAACAGTGATACCTAAAAGAGAAGCATGTACATATTATGTATGTATGGTCTCAAAGAAATGCTTAATTCTTTTCTGTCCATCATTTTTAAACTGTTGGTTGCTTTTCTCCCTTCCCCCTGTGACAGAAACAGGAAGCACTGACCTGGATCAGTGCTAGAGTCTGTTACAATTCTTCTGCAATTTCTTATTTTCTCTACCATCAAAGGATCTCTTTTAGTTCCCTTGATTTTTTTTTTCTCCCCTCTGGTCTAGGTCTTCTTCATGTCATGTCTCCCTCACTTACTCTTTTGCAAGAATGCAGCAGATCTTTCCTCTTGCCCAGCTCCTGGGTTTGCAAATCCTTCACTCTCCGTTTATTCGTTCACTCTCTCTGTCCCTCTTTCCTTCTCTGCGACAGTGTAACTCTCTGTGTTTGTACTTGTGACATTTTTAGTGAACTGCCTCCTTCCTCTTCTCTCTTTATAAATACACCACAGCTGCCACACAGTCCCGCCTACTTTCAATCTCTTTTATAGCTGCATTTTCAACATGTTCATCCAGTATCCTTCTTACTTGTTTCCCTATGAACTTGGGGTTTAGATTTTGGAGCATTTGGAGCAATTTGGACAGCATTGGATATTGGATATTAAAAACTCATTCTTGGCAAGGAGAATAAAGATCGATCAGACCATATTGTTTGTGCTTGCCTGAGAGCCTGGTTTCCATTCCTTAGACTTAAATGCAGTTAACAGAGATTTATTAGACAAGTAACACCTACTAAGCAGTAATCCAAGAATGACGGTAATCCACAACAGGAAATCATGACAGGGAAATCCGAAACAAAACAGAATGCACAACAAACATAACGAGACAATCCGACAACAGACAAAGGAAACAAGCAAACAAGTGACAGGTGATGCAAACGGGTGAAAGACAGGGAATCACAAGGGCGGAAAAAACTAAAAGACAGGAAGTAAAACGACAGAAAACCAGACTACCAAAATCAACCAGGAAAAGGAAAACTAACAGAAAACCTGAAACCAACTAAACACTGAGAATCTGGGCGGCAGCTGAGACTCTGGGGCTCTGAAAACTCTGAGGTGCCGGCACAATCTCTGAGAAGGCACAGGGAGAATGGTCAGCCGAGGCTCTAGAAGACTGGTCAGCATAGACTCTGGGAGAACGGTCCGCGTAAACTAGGGTTTTATTCAAGGAAATCTGATCAAGACTATTTCCCAATTCCCGGGAAAGGTTATGACAGGAAAGGGTAAATAAAATGAATTAAAAAAGCAAGGAGTGCGGGTCTCTTATTGTCATACAGATACGTTGATGCAAGTGCCTGCTGTAATGTAGCTACAGTGATAAAGGCTCACTAAATTTATATTGAGAAAAAAGGTTTGAACCCGCAAATCGCCGCTTGTGGCTATATTTAGGTTTAGAAGTCTTCTGTGAAAGAATTTACGCTGAACTTCACAAAGCCCTCTCCTTCTTTTTATTGATTATCCTCAATAAAGCTCTTCGCCTTAGTCGGGTCCTCAAAAGATCTTTGTTGTAAGAGACCATATTTCACACCTGGCAAAGTAATCCCCGGACTTCTGTAAGCGCTGCTCTCCTCTTGCCATTGTGGAACAGGGGACCATACCCATGGCCTTTCAGAGAACGTCTGCTTTCTCCTGAAAGTAGTGAAACTTGCTGACTATTGGCCTCAGGGAATCCCCATTTTTGGGTCTCGGCTGTAAGCTCCTGTGCGCCTGGTCCAGCGTTGGCTTGTAATCCAGGTGGGTGTAATCCCTCCTCCACACCAATTAACCTGCAGTTATCTCTCCTTTGTTGGGACTCCAAATCTTCGGTCTTTTCCATCAGCCGGGTTCCTTGTGAGGACAATGTGGCAACTTTAGTTTCAAGCTCCACAACCTGGTTAGCATAACCATTATCTCCCTCCTCAAGGTCTACTATCTGGTTGCAAAAGTTGCGCTTTCTTTCCGCACATTTTCAATCACTTTTATAAATTTGGTGTGTACACTCAAGGTTTACGACCTCAGATCACTCGATAAGTTATCTATTTTTTTTGTGCAATTCCCTTGCAGTTGCCATCATGGACGAATCAGTCCTAGTTAGCACACACTGCTCAGTCTGCTTTGAGGCAGCCATTATTGCGTCGGCATCCACCATTGCCTCCTGTCTTCCAGGTGTGTCTGCGTCGGGCAAGTCCAAGGCATCAGGACCTGGACCTGGCATCAGCTTTTGAGTCTTTGGCATTTTTAGATAATTTTACCTGTCACATCGAACTAACGACAATTGACCTAAGCATGTAAGCACTTTATACACACTTTCACACCAGGGAAGCAAGAAAAGCGAAGGGAAATTAATTCTTAAATGTATTTTTCAGGCAAAGCTCACAAAAGTGTGTCCTCACATGTCGCTACTCCACCCTTTCTCTGTATTCTGAATTTTTTAGTTGAGTTTTTATAAAGTCTACTCCTTAGAACAGACAAAATATTTATTGTACTTGATTTTAATGTCCATGTGGACGTTAACAACAATAACCTTAGGATTGCTTCCATCCCACTATTAGATTCAATTGGTTTAAGTCAGAGTGTGCATAAGGCCACTCACTGTTTTAACCAGAGATGTTCACAAGTAATTTTCTGGAAAACCAAGTTGAGTCTCAAGTCTTTGAGGGGCAAGTTCAAGTCAAGTCTCAAGTCTTTTGCAACGAGTCCAAGTCAAGTCTCAAGTCTTTGGTCATCTGATCTGTCCCTAACACTGTATTGTGAAATAGTGTCTCAGTGCCAGTCCAAATTATACACAAAAAGCAGTTTGAATTCACTGATGTGATAGCATTTTCTAAGTGTTAGTAGGCTCAGCCTAGTGCTGCTGTGTCCAGCACAAGGGAGATCCAATCAGAGGAGGAGAGGTTAGTGAGGCCAGCGTCTCCACAGCGGGTGACTGCTGCGCCATGCATGGATGAAATAACAAACTAGTAAATAGGACTACAGTTGAATGTGCAGTTTTAAGAATGTCAAGACGGCCTAGTGTTAGAGTGGTAGTCCAGGTACACCTTTTTCACTTAATAGTCTACAAATCATCCACAGGATCAATAACGCATCACATGAGTTTGCCTACCTACACAGCGTTTGTTCCTGGGGAGATGGAACCGTGCGTCCCGTGCGCCATCAATGTCGGAGCCTCAGCAACTACTAACAATAAAGATATATATATATATATATATATATGTGTGTGTGTGTGTGTGTGTGGTATAATATTATATATATATAATATTATATATATATTATGGCATGCCGTTTAGGAAATATATTATATATATGAAGTTATCTCATGAATATAGGAATGAAAGTCTGAATATATGGAATGAACGTCTGATAATGGATGAAAGTCGTAATATGGAATGAAAGTCTGAATATATGGAATGAAAGTGAATATATGGAATGAGTCTGAATTATGGAATGAAGTCTGAATATATGGAATGAAAGTCTGAATATATGGAATGAAAGTTTGATATATGGAATGAAAGTCTGAATATTGGAAATAAAGCTGAATATATGGAAGAAGTCGAATATTGGAAGAAGTCTGAATATATGGAATGAAAGTTGGAATACATTGACAGAAATGTCACCAAGGGATACCTTTTGATTCACTGGATTTACAAAATGGCATCGGCTGAAATAGTCCAATACTTGTTGAACGCAGGTTTTTTTTTGCACAAACTGGTCATACTCCAAACGACACAAACAGTTTGGAAATTAGATAGCGTCACTGAGGATCATATTTCCATTATTGCGAATTCTTAGTGCTTATAAGCAATTGTTCAACAAAACGTTGCCGAAAGAACATTAGCATCATTCTTGAAGGAATTTGAGTCTCTTTGGGAGATGTCGGCAGAAGTAAACTCTTCAACTGGAAGCTAATGGTGTGGGCACTGGATACGGTTACCAGTATTTTGGCCGTACATGCATTTGCCAGAGTGTTAATAATCTTTATGCTCAAAATAGCTGACACTAGATCTAGCCGATTCACTCATAGCGTCCACTTTGTTACATCCTGATTAATCAGCCACAACAAAAAGATGGCGCCAGCGCCGTAATGAGTCAGCTTTCATTCCATATATTCAGACTTTATTCAATATTCAGACTTTCATTCCTATTCTATTCCGACTTCATTCCATTATCAGACTTTTTCCATATATTCAGACTTTCATTCAACTATATTCAAGACTTTCATTCCATAATCAGACTTTAATCATATATCGACTTCATTCCATAATTCAGACTTTCATTCCATATATTCAGACTTTATCACCTATATTCAGACTTCAATCCATATATTCAGACTTCATTCCATAGATTCAGAACTCATTCCATATATCAGACTTCCATTCAATATATTCCGACTTTCATTCCCTATATTCAGATGGATAAACTTCACATATATATATTATTTCCTAAACGGCATGCCATAATATATATATATATATATATATATATATATTTGCCTGTTCCCAGCATTAGCAAACCACTGTGATGGTTAACCTCTTACCTGTGATGATATGCTAAATGTCTCTTTTGAATTGCATGTGACTGGGGGCGTTTTGAGATGTCTGATGAATTTCGATGTTGTTTATCCGGCATCATTTCTCTTAGTGCCACAAACCTTGCATTTAGCTGTTAGCTTACGTTAGAAATAACTAACGACGTGTTCGTTAAATCTCTGGAGGAGTGAGACAAATTTTGTTTCAAAAGAAGCTGGAAGCAGCAAAAAAAAAATGTCGCTGGCTAAACTATTTAAAAATGGCAAGTTTGTTCAGGACGCCCCTGAACAAACCCGCTAGCAATGATTAAGCAGTGATTAGTGACGATTCTCTCTG
>NW_022605624.1:201850-210997 GCF_008692095.1 Etheostoma spectabile | reverse complement strand
ATCAGTAATCTGCAGGTTTTCACGTCACCTTTTAGTATCGCCTCAACTCGCTTTGAACCTTGACAGAGGTAAAACTAAAAAAAGTACCTGTTAGCAGGCGAGTTGTGTAGGTACCATGTAAGGGAAAAAAGCCAGTAGTGAGAGAAAAAAGTGTCTCCCCTGTTTTTTCTGACCACAGTGGCAAAGTTTTAGCAGGAGAAGTTAACCCTCTCCTTGATTTCATATTGTTAATGGAGAAGGAGAACCAGGAAATGAGTCAGGGGAAATGCAACGCTACCAAGCCGCTGCCAAGTGACGTGTGTCACCATGACGTGTTGTTACGTTTTTCAAGAGGTGCATGTCAAGCTACGGTGTACGGTCTGGCATAGGGTCCTGTCCACATACCTATGTACGTAGCCACGTTGTAGAGGTTATGCAGAATTATGGCTGAGGTGACATTAAACTGGTCAAGAGGGGGCCCTGTAGATCCAAAGCCTTGGGTTACTGTAATGATCAGCATTGTTACCGGTGTGTGAATGGGGCATATAAGGAGCAGTAGGAGCAGTCCATTTACATCCTTCTGTTGGCTAATATTAATTATATGTAGTAATATTTTTTGATAGTTGCTCCTTGCCAATACAACCGAGAAGTCAGAGACTTCTTAAATTGGTAAGGATGGGAACAATAAATCAAACTACCCTTCCAGGTAAAATCTAAATCAAAATGACTTAATATGCCTGTGATGGTCTAGGTGACCCAGGGGAGATATTTGCTGAATTTGACAACATTGTTTTGGATTAACATTGCTTACTATACCTTTACCTCAGCACTACGTAGCTGATCAAACATATTTCATTCTACATACACATAAACATATATACTGAACAAAATTAGAAATGCAACACTTTTACTTTTGCCCCCATTTTTATGAGCTGAACTCAAAGGTCTAATACATTTTCTATGTACACAAAAGGCTTATTACGCTCAAATATTGTTCACAGATCTGTCTAAATCTGTGTTAGAGAGCACTCCTTCTTTCCCAAGATAACCATCCACCTCACAGGTATGGCACATTAGATATAATATAATCATGCCGACAGGCTCTGCTGTTTGGTCCGGATCTTTGTCTTTGAGAAGCCCTGATATAACTACAGCAGCAAGCTTTTGGGATAAACTTACTTCTCATTGGCAGAAACAGAAATTGGTGACTTATAAACACTTAACTCCAGGAAAAACCTTTACATCTCAGCATTAATTTATTTATGAAAATACATTTGGTTATTTGGGAGTTTGTCAGAAAAGGTATACAGAAAGAAAAATAAATGACTTCATACAAGAAACTATATGAGATGAACTTTGAAAAAACAAATGATTAATAAGAAAATTGCTTTTTTACGTGAATTGTGATTGTACAGCAATGACAAAATTAAGCAGCATGTGTATGAACAGAATGGAAACACATTCATTAAACATTGACATTTATACAGGTATTAAAATTGCTTCAATTTAATAATTTCAGCAAATTGGAGTAACAGTTTGAATTCAGCTTTTCTTTGCCAGGCATTTGTCACATTATGGGAAAACATCCAGGAAGTGCAGTGAATGACAATTGTGGATGAAAAGTGCCAGTACAGAAACACTTTGACAATGCCTGTTAAAGACAAATGAGACTGAACTACACACACACATGACACTGGTCATCTATGTTGTGGCAGGTGTAGAAGCACACAATTTGAATTATTTAAAGCAGTAACTGCAAAAAAGTGGCGTAAATGGCTTCAAAGTTTTATTTCCTTACACAAAAAAGAAATGACTCCAGTTTGTTTGTGCATAGTGGACAGTAAACTGCTTTGGTGCAGAACTGAGGCCTGTGGTGAGGCCTCAGGTGGGAAAGATGAAAGCGCATATCTGTCAGTTAAAAAATGTTTCTGTTCAAACTTTTTAGATTAGGTTTAAAAAACAAATTTGGCAGAGACAGAGACATTATCAGCAACAGTGCATATTGCCAATAGTCAAAAAGCAGTTCATTTAAGTGCCAGTACAAAAACAATTCTTAACTACAAGAAATTGAAGGACCTTAAGTGCCTTGAAACACACTGTAGTAGAGCTGAAAACTGTGTCCTCTCTCAAATTAGAGACCTGTGGGTCTGATCAGAGCCACAGATATTTTCCAGCTCATTTAGTGATGTTTTTCAGAGCTCTACACTACACTGGCTAGATATTGAAATCCAAACTTTAGACACAATCGTGTTTTGATTGACAAACAACACAGAGCTTAATTGATTCCAACTGCACATCTTAAGGTTTTTGGCATTTCATCTTCCTCAACCAACTAAGAAAAGATTTTTGTATCTTGAAATGTTCTGTTGCGATGAATAAAGGCTCCTCCTCAAAATAGCCGTCCCAAGAGAACACTATGAATTGCATTTCAAGGGTGGGAATGCCAACAACAGATATGTAAATTTCTTTTTTGCAGCTACATTTTAGTATTTTTACTTGGTTCATAAGGTCCACTGTCTACAGTACCAGCATAAAGATTGCTTTACAATGTGCTGATGATGGCAAAAACAAGATATATTGATTAACACTAGCCTTGTGCTTTTTACATTTAGGGATCCACCAACCATATGGGATTGGACACGAAAGCAATAGTGGACTAAAAATGTGTCAGTTTCAGTCAATATACTGCGTGATGCATATTTGTACTAGGAAGCAAAGCAACTTGATTATCAAATTTTTTCACACACAAGGATTATAGATTTATGTAGTGGAGAAAAAACACCATTCATTTTGGCTGATTTTAAGTAGTGGTCTAAGTCCTTATTTGTATATATAATGTCAGGTATGTGCTGTTGCAGCATATCAGTGCATTCCTTAGTTCCTCTGATGAAACAGTCATTTAGTGACATACTATTAATGACCCTCTGCAATAACATCAATTAGCTGACCATTCTTAGCTTCTTTGGTCTAACATTTGTGGTCCGTGGACATCTTATCTAACTATATTAACCTGGCTGGAAATGTGATATTTAACAACAAAAGTAAAACAAAAGCATTTGAATTGTGGCTGGATTTAAAACCAACAACACCTGTCACCACCATATCACTTCATAAAACTCACTTCCTAGTACAATTTCTAAAAATAAAAAAAATAAAGCATGACTGGCAAACTTGAAATCATAGGACAGTGTCAAAATACTGTCACTTATTTTCAACCAAATTCTTGAAACTGGAGAAATGATTTCACCCCTCTTGAAGGTTATTTCACCTGATTTTAAGTTAACATATGATGCCTTTTTAAGATGGAGCTCAAAGATTTAGTTACAGGGATGAGTACTAATCCAATGTATTACCTTTGGTCAAAAGCACGAGATGTTGATATGAGAAGCTACATCTGAAATGGGCGACATTCACAGTCATTTACTATGCATAGTGTTAAAGTGCTCATATTATGCTCATTTTCAAGTTCATAATTGTATTTGGAGTTTGAACCAGAACAGTTTGATAGTAACTAGGTTAGGACTATTAGCCAGTCAGAAGCAGAGTATGAGGGCGTGCCACGCTAGCAGCTAGGCGAGCATTATAACGTGTGTTACAAAGTGAGACAAGTTTGTCATGGAAGCAAAGGCTTGACTACAATAGAGCTGTTTGGAGCAGTTTGTGAACTGTCTTTTCTGTTGGAGTCCTTTTGGGGTGGACTTTTTCACTTTGTAAACCTATAACATGCACGCTAAAAGATATATAACACATTAAAGGAAAGGGGAAAAGCCCAAAAGCATAATATGAGCACTGCAAATAATGTAAGTAATGCAAAAGTGTCCTAGCCTAATAACTTCTCAAAATTATACTTAATGGAAGAGCAGAATTAGTTGATTGTTGCATACATTTCATTTTCACATCCTAACCGACAACTTTAAATCAAACCGTAAGTCAGTTAAATGGTGCCTACAAATACTTTTCATTGTTTGATTTGAGTAACGAGTCTGATGGATGGTACGATAATACAAATGCTTGCAATTTTAAATATTCACAATACAGTGTGCATATGTCAATTTTATGACATGATGTGCATCAAAGTAAAATATAAATCCCCTCAATATTGTTCTTTAGGCATGGGAGGTGAAATGCTGAATGACTTTAAGAGCCTCTAGTATGAGATTGACCCCAACCAGTGGGGTCATGGAGGCAGCCAACCATACTGTCAGACTCTAATTCCCCTCTTGTGGCTGAGGCCCAACACAGTCATGTAGTGGGCACCATGTTTCTAAATACACAAAAGAATTTTCTTCAGTCAGCCTTTAGCCTGTTTGGATCTAGTGCAACCTGCATGATGTTTCAGAAATCACTTGTGAGGACTGTGCATGCTTACTGACCTATGCAGCACTTTGACTTTAGGTGGCCAAAGCTTCAAGAAGTAGGTTTGCAAGAATTATCCTATTTTGAAAATGTTTAACCCTTTTCTGCCAATCAAATTAAAGATTATTTCAGAAGAGTACACAATCTCAGTTTTTTGTAGTTCTTCCAAAGGTATTTCAAATGCATTTCTGTCTGGAAAATTTACATTCGTTGCTATTAAAAGCAGAAGTCACTGTTATATTTACTGCCAGTCACATTACAGTAAATATAACAGTCTGTAAATATACAATAAATATAACATGGCAGTAAATATAACACACTCTGCTCACTCCATCTTCCAGCACAGGCATAAAAGAAGAAGGACACATTTTAGGGCAACATAAGATTCGATAACAAAAAAGGTAAGCTCTTCAGATTTAGCAGTTTTACTCAGGGAGGTTTGTGTGCCTGAAGTCAACATGCCACAAAGGTTGGATTGCAAACACTAAAAGCCCCCAATCCTGGTACCAACAGCTAAGAAGCTAGGTACTTTTAACACAACATGGAGCAAAACAAGTCTATTAAAAAGGCAACATCCTATCTGACTAATTCATTGGCTCTGAAAATCTAGATAGTTTTTTTTTTATAAATCAATACACATAAATACAATACCTAATGTCAGACATTACTAAGTAATATAGCAAAGAAACACTCTTAAAAAATAAGTAGTGCAATAAATGCAATAAAAATGTAGCCAATACATTTGGTCCAACCAGCCTACACCAACACAATGGGAGTTTACAGATTTGTATCACATGTCTAAATAACAAGCTGCTTCCTCTTACAGCTAAACCCTTGTAGACAGACCAGGTTTTTTCATCATTAATAATTTGTTTGAAAGTAGGAAAGGAAGAAAAAGGCAAATTCTGAGCTTTGCAAACATAACCAAATGTGCTGTTATGTCATTGGTGCTGCAATAACTATGTGTCCCACCCCCCTGGTCAAAAAGTAGTGCATTTAAACAAAGCTGTCATACAACAGTGACAAAAGAAAAATCCTTCACCTCAACTTAAAAGTTGAAAATAAAACTATCTGTGTGTGATATGTATGCTCCATGTGTTACACTTTAACAGGAAGATTTTAGCTTTAAGGTTTGCCCACTTCTTCTTGCTCAATGTTAACTGTCAACCTTTATGAGCATACATAGAGATTAAAAAAAGATTATGTTTAACCTCATGATTAATAACTTCCATTTAACCATCACTGTGAACAAAAAAGCACCAAAAGCGTCTTACAAAGTTGCATCAAAAAATAAATATGAGACAATGAACTTTAAAATGTTAAAGCTCCACTTCATATTAACAAATGCATTTAGGAAACTGCAAAAGCTTAGATGAGGCTTCTGCTTTTTGCTTCTGATTTCTGGGTTTTCCTTAGATGATGATAAAAATTTAACACATTTCCTTCATTCCTTTACTGTAAGGAATAATGGAAATGTGTAAAAACTCCAGTCAGGCTTAAAGTGAATGCACACGTAAACATAAGTGTATGACTATGTCTCTTGCTGTGGGTCAGTTAAACACAGAAGGAGCTGTAGGTTGAGGATGAGCCGGGATAATTATCGCTGTGTTTGTCTGATGGAGCTGCCCTTCTATCACTTGTTTGAATGAAGTTTTTCTCCAGATGGGGTCAGATAAGGATCTCCACCATGTCGTTGTCCACGTCCTGTTGGGTTGGGTGGGCTGGAGGAAGGGCCTGTTGCTGCGGGAGGGACTGGACAGGGAGCCTCCGCTCCAGGGTGCTGCTGTGAAAAATTGGCACATCTGCACAGAAAAACATAAAAGTCTTGTAAACCTCTAAATGTAGGTTGACCTGTATCTGTAATACGGCACAGAAAAAATGTCCTTGGAGATGTTAGGTGTGACCATATGACCTACAATTTATCGGACCTCTGGGTCGTTATCTATAAACAAGATGCTCCTAAACTTTGACTTAAGCAAATACTAAACATGATCTGGTTCCACCACTATCTTGTGATGTCAAATGTCAAAGATAACATTTGACATTTGACAGTGGACATTTTCACTGACATTTTAGTGACTACACAATTAATTGTGAAAATAGTCAACACATTGATTGATACTGAAAATGAGTTAGTTGATACTACCCTCCAACTGAGCCATATTGTGTGTGTGATCGCTCTGATCACACACACAGTATGGCTCAGTTGGTGGGTAGTATCTTGTAGCAGTCGGGCAAAAACAGTTCTCCCCAAAGTGTTGTTTGGGACTCACAAGAGACTTTGACTACCTCCAATGTAAGTTTTGCAATTGATCCAAATGCTAAATAGCATCAACTAATTCATTTTCATGTCTAACAGTGATTGTAAGATGACCTGTTATACGGTCCGGAATGTAGACTGGGCTGGGGCTGGACAGGCGAGCTGGCAACGTCATGCTTTGCAGGGCTGGAGTACTGGGCTTGCTGGTGTCCTGACTCTGTCCCTTCTCAGTCTGCGTGCAGCTGTCCCTGCTGCCTGTCTTTGAGTGGCCTGCGGTCATTGGGGTGGACGGAAGCACCGGTGAGGGGGATGATGAGATTGACTCTGTCCTGAGAGACTCTGTGCGAAACTCGGAACCCAGCAGAACCCCTGGAGGATGAGAAGAGAGCAATCATTACGCACAAACACAGTAGCACCGTCGCTAAAAGTGATTGCTTATCCCCAGTTCTCACCCATAGTACCTAAGTGGAGCCAGGTAATGTTTAGTCTTTTAGTCAAGGTGTAGGAGGATTTCTTACAGCTTTTGTTCTTCAAAGTGTCACACTTGCTAAATACTCTGTAAGGAGTTTTTACCCAGGCTGCCCTTCCAGCTGGTGTCTTTGCGTTCTTCGGTGATGGGCGAGCTACTGAGGCCCAGGCTGTGAGAGAGTAGTCCTGAACCGTTGGAGCCAGTGTTGGAAATAGACATAAGTGACTTGGAGGGCCTCATAGCAGATGGCGCATCGGATTTGATGGGTTCCTTCCTGGAGCGCTGGTGAAGCACCTTGATCATAGCGTCTTTCTCTATGATCTGGGCATGGAGATTCTTTATCCTGGATTAGGCAGATCAAGAGAGAGGACCAGAATGAAGCCTAAGAGCTACTTTGGTTAATTTGGTCAGAATCAAAATGAGAAAAATGATGGATTATCTGACCCAAGGATTACCTTTGAAAATTAGCTGCCTGGTGGACCATTTAAAAAATGTAATTAATGTGCATTGTCCAATTTCCCTGGTGGAAGTCACTAAGGCAGTGAAATCAGAATCAAAAAGTAATTTATTGCCAAGTAAGTAACAATTACAAAGGAATTTGCCTTTGTTGTTGGGGCTTGCATAAACATATACACATTAATATACAAAATAAAATAAACAAACAAACAATGAATACAGAAACAAATATGGACGTAAAACTGTTTGACATTAAGGAAAAAGAGGGTGTATGTATGGTTTAGTACAGTATGTGCAAAATCGTGCATGAATGTACAGAGTCCAGGTATAGTCCAGGAGATAGGATAAAAGTCTATGTCAGTGAGGGTCCGGGGCCTTGTAAATGACACTGACTGCAGAAGGGAGAAGCTCAAACAGTTTATGACTGGGTGAGAGGGATCAGTCACAATCTTTCTCGTTTTTGACTCATGTTTGTAAACTTTGGGTTTTAGGTTTTAATTATTGAAATGATTTTCATCGGTTGTTCAAATATTATTTTCTTTTTTCCATTGTTTACTTTCTGTTGGATTGTACTGTATGTTTAGAAATGTTTATCATGTGAAGCACTTTGTGACTTTGCCTGTAAACGTTGCTATATCAAATACCTTTATTATAAACTTATTATTGTTATTATTTCATGCTGGTCTCAGCATCCTCTAGGCACAGGTCCTGGAGAGACGGCAGATTGCAGCCAATCTGTTGTGCTCATCCCATTAATGCATGTTACTAACTCGACTTCTTCCCTTTCCCATAGTTTTTTGCTCTCCTGACCCTGTAGTCTTGTGCTCTCTCGCCCCTCTCCTCTCTCCTCCTATCACTTCCTGCAGGTGTTTCTGGCTCTGGATCTGTGGTTGCGAGTCACCTGCTGCCTCAATGTTCCTGCTCGACACCCTCTGCTACAATCCTCCATGTCTCTCTCTCTCTCTCTCTCTGTCTGTCTCTTTCTCTCACCCCCAACCGGTCGAGGCAGATGACTGCCCACCCTGAGCCATGGTTCTGCTCGAGGTTTCTGCCAAGGTTTTTTCCTTGCCTCTGTCTCCTAGTGCTTGCTCTTGGTGGGAATTGTTGGATTTCTGTAAATAACATCAGAGTACGGTCTAAACCTGCTCTTTTATGAAAAGTGCTGTGAGATAACTGTTTTTGTGATTTGGCGCTATATAAATAAAATGAATTGAATTGTCTTTTCCTGATTTTAAAGGCTGCAATACAGTAAAGTGATTTCCTGAACACACCAAACTTTTGTAACTGTTCTATTATTTACCTTAATCATTATATCCACATTACTGATGATTATTTATCAACCAATTTGTCAACCGATCACCATCTGGTGGTAAGTTTGGTTAGGGGGTGGGGGAAGACTCTGGACAAATTGGACAGACTTAAGCCCAAACGGGTAGTGCGGGTTAATTGGGAACGTCTGGAGGAGGCCGCTGTCCGATAGACTTTCAACTCACACCTCTGGCGGTGCTATTTGTGCATCCCTGTGGAGAGTGGGGGCATTGAACCTGAGTGGACAATGTCCTTTGACAGTGTGACAAAGTTTCCATTGCTGAAACTGCGGTGGGGAGCTGTGGTCTTAGGTGCCTCA
>NW_022605624.1:201682-201840 GCF_008692095.1 Etheostoma spectabile | reverse complement strand
ACCCACAAACACCCTGGTGGACACCAGTGCTCAGGAAAGCTGTCCAACTGAAGGAGTCTTTCCAGGAAATGTTATTCCAGAGGACTCCAAATCGCACTTGCAAGGTACCGAAGGGACCGAAAGGCTGCAGTCTCTGCCGTGAAAGAGGCAAAGCAGCG
>NW_022605624.1:201052-201672 GCF_008692095.1 Etheostoma spectabile | reverse complement strand
AAGTTTGGAGAAGACATGGAGAAGGATTTTTGGTCAGCTCCAAGGTCCTTCTGGAAACCTCAGAAGGAGGAAGCAAGGAACCATCCAAGCTGTGTACAGTAAGGATGGGATGCTGGTGACCTCAACTGAGGAGGTAACAGGGCAGTGGAAGGAGCACTTTGAGGAACTCCTAAATCCAGCTAACACGCCCTCTATGGTGGAGGCAGAGGTGGAGGATGATAGGGGATTGTCATCAATTTCCCTGGTGGAAGTCGTTGAGGTGGTAAAATCCCAGGGATTGATGAGATCCATCCGGAAATGCTGAAAGCTCTGGATGACACACCTCTTCAACATTGCGTGGATCAGGTCGCAGGGTTCTGAATCGCAATACTTATTGGCTCTACATCATCTCTTACATATTGGTTTAATGTCAAGTTGTCAAAACAAAAACATCTCAATGTCAATTTTGCATGAAAAGTGTTATAATTTACCGCATGACAGCAATCATAAACCTTCACAAAGACTCCTTCGGGTTTATGACAGGTGTTATCATAGTTATGACGGTGAAATGTCTTATGCACACCCCTTCAAACACAACATTACCCAACAATGGGAAAAAAAATAAAATATATATATATATA
>NW_022605624.1:199830-201042 GCF_008692095.1 Etheostoma spectabile | reverse complement strand
TATATATATATATAAATAATATGTGTATACACACACACACACACACACACACACACACACAGTATATACTACATTTATTAATATGCCCAGGTCTCAGGGAGGATGAATGTATGTGGAAAGTGCTTTACCTGCTTTCCATGTCCAGACAGCGCCGATTGGCCATAAGAATCTCCTCTTCTTCCTTCTGGATTCGAGCCTCCACTGACGTGTCATAGCTGCTGTTGGGAGAATGGCTTATAACTGCTGCAGATGTATCCCTGCAAAACAGGACGGAGCCTTCACTACGGTCTTTTCAAAGGAAAGCAATTGACATGCCTGGTGATTAATTTTCAATGAGAGGGCAGGTAGGGGGCGCGGGCAGTTTGACAGCCGGAGTGACAAGGAGGCGCAATCTATTAAAACAATTGTGGTCATGCTTGTCACATGCTGTAAGAGTTAAATTGTGTTTAACTTTTTCCAACGCAAGTCCGCAAGTCACTAAATTATAAATTGAAGATTGCCATTAGGGTACGCTACTATATGAGCATGTCTATTTGTTTTTGCCAATAATTGATAAATAAATGGGAAATTTGCAATTTCAATTTCTCTCCCACAGTAAGTGCTATCTACATGAAACTTGTTCGGCATGCCACTCCGAGTAAAGATTGGCCATTAGGGGGCGCAATAGTCAACGTAGACCAGTTTGGGCCCTTTTACGAGCTTGTCATATACGACTCCAAACGCAACTTCTGAATCATAACTTAATAAAGTTATAACTTCTAAAAACATAAGGCCTTTTGGAGCTAAAAGCTTTGTCTTCCTAGCCCTTACAGAAGGTTTTGTATCCAGCCTAGCAGTCCTAGAAGTAGTCCTAGTCCTAGAAGTAGAGTTCTTCCGGCTCTTTTTGCAATTAATGTATACTTACATCTAAGATTGATACAAAAAGAAAGAAATGTAAATAGTTTGTCCTTTATATGAGTTGTAATGTTCAATATGTTTATTAATGTATAGAACGCAAATGGACTGTTCCTATATAGCGCTTTTCTAGTCTTAACGACTACTCAAAGCTCTTTTACATAGCACAGGAACCATTTGCCATTCACACCGAGGCTGCCGTACAAGGTGCCACCTGTTCATCATATAAACACTCACACACATTCACACTCCGAAGGTGCAGCATCGGGACAACTCTGAGTTCAGTGCCCAAGGACACTTCGACATGGGACTGCAGGG
>NW_022605624.1:196538-199820 GCF_008692095.1 Etheostoma spectabile | reverse complement strand
TGAACCACCAACCTTCCGATTGGCAGGCAACTGGTCTACTACTGAGCCTGGCTGCCCACAGCCTAGAGCTGTGTTGGACAGCACAAATGTTTGTGTGAAATTGCTGTACGTGTGATACAGAGGTGTGAAGTACAAATATTTGTTACCTTATTATTTTAAGACTTCCCATATTTTTTTTTATAGTTCTGATCCACTGATTTTGATTGACAGCTAGGCCACTGATTGGCAAATCGGCCACACCATAGTAATTGTGCATGTGGTATAATTAATAAAGGGAAGTTGGAAACCCGGGTGGAGGGTTTTTTGGAAGTCCTAGCTATACCAAATACAGTTTTTTAACCACATCTAGTCATCCTATTTCATCTTAATTGATACCATTTAAGAAACCATCAATATTATTTATTATTACACATGCAACATTAGCCTACAATGTTTTTTGTAGGATTATAAAGATTTATTTCTACAAGTAGGATATTCATTATTTTTGACTGCATGCCTGGATCAACCACAACTGAACAAAGGTGCGTTAAAGCCACTCTTCTATTGATGGGACAGTGGCTATAATTTTGAAATGGAATAGCCACTACATACAGTATATAATTATGCACAGAAATTTTACCCAGGAATGTAATTTTGCTAGGTGTGCATATTTATCAACAGGGTGCAGATGGGGGGATGTTTACTGGTAATGCACAACAAAACAAAGCATGCAAAAATTAAATCCCCCTTTCAATAACACCATGAATTATAGTGTCAGTCAGCAGCCATGCCAAAACACTTAGTTATGAACATCAGTATCCAATGGAAAATAATCTAAAAATGAAATAGCGCTACATGATGTCAACATAAAACACACTGCTTTAAAGCTGGAGAGCTGAATTCCCTTTGTGGTGAGAACAAAATACTTTAATCCAGGAAACACTTAACACTTAACCACAATCTTTTTCCTTAACTTAATTACTCATTTTGGGGCCTAAACTTAAATCACATGACGCACATATTTTTATTTACACTCAACTTCCATGGCCCCTGAAAGGATTGTCATCTGGCGGTGCCTGTACCCGGCTCACAGTCACCTATTGGCAGCTAAACAACTGCCGCTGGTAGCTGGCATCCCGGACCTCTGTAGCAGCTGCTCGGATTTTATCGTTCTATGGCACAATGGGTTAATGTTACAGCGCTTTACTTAATTTATCTATACTTTACATCTATGTTAGGTATATAATTTATAATAATGAAGTAGCATTGATCACTTTGAGGGGGGGGGGATAGGCTACAGTTTATCTCTACCGGGATAACAATAAATCAGCAGAGGCAGGGATATATATAGATCTATAAGGGGAGAATCCCACCCATCCCCCCTGGAAAAATCACACCCTGTTTATTACTACACAGTAAAACAACTAGTTTCCCTGTGGTAGGGATAATGACACAAAATCAATCGACAATCTATCAACAATCAATCTAAACACAAGCTGCAGGAATGGGTGTGAGAAGAACATACACACTGCGGGAGGGGCAGGAGCAGGATCAAGAAAAAGGTCCCACGCAGGGCTCTAGTCCACACCGTACCTGTATCTCTATTTTTACAGTTACCAAATAACATAATTTTGGGTATGCTTAAGTTTAAAGATAATTTGCTTCGGTCAAACCGCCTTTTTAATTTGCACATTTGTAAAGTAATAGTATCCAGTAGCTATTTTCCCTATATTCCCTATATATTCCCCTGGAACAAAAAATGTTTGTGTCACCTGCAAATAATACACATTTTAATAGTTTTAAAACCTTGCAAATATCATTTATAAAAAGAAGAAACCATTTTGGACCCAATATTGACCCCTGGGGAATGCCACAGCCAATGTCCAAGCATGATGATAAATAGTCCCCCAACTTCACAAATTGTCTCCTGTCTCTTAAGTAAGTTTTCACCCAGAGCAATACTAACCCCCTGATTCCAGACCATTCCAGTTTATTGGTTATTAATTTATGATTGATTGTGTCAAAGGCTTTCTTAAGATCTATGGAAAATCCAACTGCATACTGTTTGTGATATATAGTGTTTGTAATCTCCTTGATTAAATTATTATTGCCAACAATGTTGAGCTGTTTGATCTAAATAGAATCACAAACTGTCACCCACATGTACCTCTGAGTGGCGACAGAGGCAGCGGCGTCCAGGGCAAATTGCCTCATCACGCTCTCCTCCAAATACTTCTGCTCCCATTTGGTCATGTCGGCCTCCAGAGCCAGGATCCGCTCCTCCTTCTCCCTCAGGTGCTCCATCAGTGCTGTGGCGTTGTACTCTGATGGGACTGTACTACTGCTTTGAGTGCCTCCCTGACGCTGGGAGGGCCGAAAGAGAAAAGAAGAGGGGAAGCAGAAAGAACAAGGGAGACAGAACACAGGAGGAGATTTTGTCATTTGTGGATTCAAAATTAAATATGTTGTTAGCTATGCTACCTTCCAAATATGGTCATTTAAATGGCAGTAATATCGTAGTAATAATGGTAGCATTCAATTGTAAAAAGCTAACAGGAAATGTATTGTTTTAAACAGTTATGGAACAGCAATCAATAGTGGAGGAATACACACAAAATCAAGAGATTTTAAGAATCACAAAAATAGAAAACATAATATATACTGTATATAATTTATATATAGAGAACTTTTCAAACTCCAAGTTACAAAGTGCTTCACATGACCTTCTAACTGCTTTACTAGATCTTAGTGCTGCATTCAATACTATTTACCATACCATCTTGTTAAAGAGACTTAAGCAAGCACACTAAGCTGGTTCAAGTCCTATTTATCTGATGGGTATCGTAACTGGCTGCACAATTTCCCCCATTCTTTTCGTCATGGGAATGAGCCTCCTAATAACAGCTGCGAAGAAGAAAGCCCGGGGACCAAGAATGGAGTCAGGCATCCAACAACACGCAATAAGGGGTTACATGGACGACCTCACCGTGACAACCACTACCCATGTGGAGGCAAGGTGAGTGCTAACTGCTCTGGACCACATGGCTACGTGGGCCAGAATGAAGTTTAAGCCAAAGAAATCCAGAAGTATGGTGATCAGAAACGGGAAGTTGACCAACAGATTCAAGCTGCATTTGCAAGAGGAAGTGATTCCATCGATAGAGGAGAATCCAATCAAATGTCTAGGAAGGTGGTATGATAACTCACTTTCGGACAAAAAGCAGTTGTAATATCAATTTGTTAATGTTAACGATGAATCCTCCAGGTACGCTAAAGTGCTTGGACCAATTCTATTCACCTTAT
>NW_022605624.1:190690-196528 GCF_008692095.1 Etheostoma spectabile | reverse complement strand
CTCTAGGCAATATTATTAGGAAACACTTAATGCCTTTTACTGCGTGTCATCGCCCTTTTCTGTCCATCTACTGTCACTATCTAATAAAAAAGGGAAAACACCCCCAAAAAAAAGAAATCTAGGAGTTATTTTTAATCAGGATTTATCCTTTAACGCCCACTTAAAACGAACCTCAAGAACAGCCTTTTTTCATCTTTGTAACATTACCAAAACGAGGAACATCCTGTCTCAAACCGATACTAAAAAACTAGTCCATGCATTTGTTTCTTCCAGGTTGGACTATTGTAATTCCTTATTCTTAGGATGCTCAAATAAGCCCCTTAAGACTCTCTAGCTGATCCAGAATGGTGCAGCGTGTGTTCTGACAAGAACTAAGAAAAGGGATCATGTTTCTCCTCTAGTATCTTCTCTGCAGTGGCTTTCTGTAAAATCCAGGATTGAATCTTGACCTACAAAGCTCTAAATGGTCTAGCAACATCATATCTTGAAGAGCTCTTTGTACCTTATTGTCCCACTAGAGCACTGCGCTCCCAGAATGCGGAGTTACTTGTGATTCCTAGAGTCTCTAGAAGTAGAATGGGAGCCAAAGCCTTAAGCTATCAGGCTCCACTCCTGTGGAACCAGCTCCCAATCTGGAATTGGGAGGCAGACACCGTAACCACATCTAAGAGTAAATTTAAAACTCTCCTCTTTTGATAAAGCTTATAGTTAGGGAGTGAAGAGTTGCAGCATCCGTCTAGCCCAGCCCGCCTGCTTCTCTTCATAGTTGTCAGATTCATTTACCATACAATCAATATTAATATAACCAAAACCCAACTAGAGGGAGGCAGGGCATATAGCCAGAGCCGATTGGGGAGAGTTCTAGCCCAACCAGGCTCTTCTCTTTACCCTGTCTCTCTTAATTATGCTGTTATTGTTTTAGCTTTGACACACTGAGCCCCTCTCTCCTTTATCTTTCCATTTGTGTGCATCCATGTCACAGAAATGCTTCTCACTAACCTAGCTCTGGGGAGCTATTCCCCGGAGTCCTTATGTTCTTTTTTGCCCAGCATGTCTCCTTGGATTAAGGATGCACCACAATCATGGTTGCAGCTGTTGCCGTGGTCCTGCTACACGTCCTGCGATGCCCTGTTACATCGTGCTGCTCTCTGCGGTGCCCGGCTACGCTCTGCTATGCCTTGTAATGCCGTGCAGCGCCCTGCTATGTCACTGTTCCGTTATCTTTTATTGTGACGGTTATTGCCACTATTCATTACACCCCCAACCGGCCCCGCCAGACACCGCCTACCAAGAGCCTGGGTCTGTCCGAGGTCTCTTTCAAAAAGGGAGTTTTTCCTCGCCATTGTTGCGCTCAATGCTTGCTCTTGTGGGAATTACCAGAATTGTTGGGTCCTTGTAAATCATAGAGTGTGTTCTAGATCTACTCTATCTGGAAAGTGTCTTGAGATAACTCTTGTTATGAATTGATACTATAAATCCAATTGAATTGAATTATCAATTCAATTACTGGCTATCCAATAAAAGTAAGTTTTAAGAAGGGACTTAAAGGAGATCACTGACTCAGCTGGCCTAATATCCTCTGGTAGGCCATTCCAGAGCCTCGGGGCCTTGACTTGAACGTTCTGGCCCTTTTAGTTTTTAGCCTGGTCTCTGGAACAGACAAAAGACATCTGCCTGAGGATCTCAAAGTACGTACGGCATGTATGGTACCAGGAGGTCAGAAATATACATAAGTGCGAGGCCATAAAGAGCCTTAAAAGTGATCAGTAAAATCTTAAAATCTATTCTTAAACATGGCAGCCAGTGTCGAGAGGCTAAAACAGGAGTGACGTGATCCTGTTCTTTTGTTTTAGTTAAAAGCCTGGCAGGTGAGTTCTGCACATTCTGCACATGTTTCTAAGATGATAAAAACATGATTATTAAAATTCTAGTAAATTTGTATAAATACCTTTTTCTGAATTAATGTATGCTGGTTATATCTCTATAAAGGGAAACAAAACAAAAATCCAAATTTAAAAACATAGTGGAATATATTGCAGTAAGGCCGTCTATATTGTATATATTCTATACTGCGTTCATCTATTTATTCTCCTGTAGATCGGCTATTCTGATTAAATCTGAGTGTACACATGTAGCCTAGCATGATTTCCTCTTCCCTCCTCTTTTGTTGTAGTTGAAGTAACCTCCTTAAATTTGCATACATTTTGTAATATTTCAGATGTTTTTGAGCAAGAGTTGGGATTTGAGAAAAATAAACTTTAGAAAAAAAAAAAAAGTCTATCTACAATCTACCAGCACCGTCGTCTGCTGTGCATTACGTGATTGCTCAGCGGATATGGTAGATCTCAGACCTTCTGACAGACACAAAGCCCCGTTTGGGTTTCTGGTCTCTGAATGAGACAACGTTAACGGATATGGCTGTATGCTGCTCTACGTCGGAGGTGGAAAACCGAAAGTACGGCAGCAATACATGGAACATAAATGCCTCCCATCTGCTGGAATGCCCACAGCAGAGCGCATTTATTGTAAACCTGAAGCTGCACAGACCACGGAATGAGCGCTGTTCATCTCAATTTATACAGTGAGAGTGGACGCAAACAAGTAGCGTTAATTTCGTCAGACGAGACTAAATATGTTTGTCATACAACCTTTTTTTCCATGACAAAGATGAGACGATGACAAGCTACACCAATGTCCAAAAACGCTGACTGAGATTATTAACATGCATTATTGTTGACAAAAAAAGACGAGACTAAAATGATAGCATAAAATAAAAACTAAGTTAAAATCTCTCTTCAGTTTCATCAACTATTGTCTCTTCTACTTTTTCAATATGAAATAGAACTAATGCAGTGCCCGTTTGGAGCGCCGCGGTTCAATCTGGCACGGCTCGGCTGTGGCTCATCTAGAGATGCGGCGTGTACTTGTTTTCGTCTAGCAGTCACACATCCAGGTAGCGATGTGGCCCGGGCGGGGAAAGCATCACCAGGGATGAAACCCAGCGTTTGGTAATGTCTATGCGTTCCAGACTTCAGGCTGCAATTGACTGCAAAGGATTTGCAACCAAGTATTAAAAAGTGAAAGTTTTGTTTATGATTGTCCCATTATTTTTGGTCCCTTAAAAAGTGGGATGAACATATACAAACTGTTGTAATTCCTACACCGTTCACCCGATTGGGACGTAAATACCCTTAAATTAGAGATGAAAGTCTGCGGTTAAAGCACATCTTGTTTGTTTTATTTCGAATCCATTGTAGTGGTGTATAGAGCCAAAAAAATTAGAATTGTGTCAATGTCCCAATATTTATGGACTGTAGATTCAGTTTGCTTGTATTTTAGTTACAATAAATGTAATTGTTTAAATTGCAATCTCTGTCTGCATGTAGTTCAGGTCAGCACAACTCCAAAGTAGAAAAATATATTTAAATTTTATTGGAAGTTACACCCAACACCTGTGACAATTACAAAGGCATTTGACGTTACTCTCTAACTGTGACCTTTTGGGACCAATCGGAAGGAATATCACACAATGATACACTGGTAAGAGCAAGTGAGGAATAACCACACAATAGTGAATAAAAGTGACATTGCAATATTATTATATCATTTAATATAATTTTTTTCGTTAATCTTGATCATCATAAATATGCGAGTACTTTCGATTGAAAAAAACCCAACCTGAATCAGTGCAGGCAACACGATGTAGCTGCAGCAACGTGCATGAGCTTCAACTGAGGTAAAACGGCAGTTGCCGGGGCAAGTTTTAGAGTGCCTTTGTGCTTCTTAAAATAAAATGCAATTAAGAATTTCTGTGCAACATGAACAGGGCCCAACGTGAAATTGAGCGCACGTGACCGAGCCACCGACCCTGCCTTCCCACCTCCCTTAAATTAATATGGAAATTACTATACATTCGGACCCGACGTCCTTCTTTGTCCAATCACAACAGGTTATACCACTGCAAACGGAAAAGAAACTTCTTGTGACGTTGGAGGTGCTGATTGCCGAGGTGGAGGCGAGAAAATGTTCTGTTTGGAGGTTTGTCATCATGGATAAGCAATAAAAGAAAATGCCCAGAGTGGCAAATGGTGACCGGGCAGTGAATGCACCGAACCGTGGTAGAAATAAAAAAAAATAAAAAAATCTAATGTCAAAGTGGAAATCAAGCCAATAGTGGCAGCGCCACACCAGATACAGAACAACATGCATCTCGGTGTCAGTCCAAATTACAGTTTGTCAGCAGTTTGATCGCACTGATGTAATGCCATTTATTTTCTAAGTGTTAGTAGGCTCAGTGAAACTGAGTCCAGCGCGAGGGAGAGCCGACTCAGAGGAGAAGAGGTTAGTGAGGCCAGCGCCTCCACGGCAAGTGACAGTGCGCACAGATCCGCTGCACCATGCATGGATGAAATAATGACATAGTAAATAGTACTACAGTAACAGAAATATGTGCAGAGTCAAGACAGACCGGTGTTTGGTGGACCTGGTACACCTTGTTCAATTACATACCCTACAAAACATTCACGGGATCAGTTGGACATCCAATGAGTTTGTCTACCCAACACAGGGTTTGTTCCTGGGGAGATCCGTGCGCCCCGCCTCCTGTACACCATGGATGTCTGAGCCTCTGCAACTACAGACTCACAGACGTTATTGCATTTTCATGTGCCAATCTTTTTGTTGCACAGTAAGTAAGATATTTTTTCCATAGGAAATACAGGGGAGAAATGAAAATATTTCCTAAGTGGATTTTCATTCATTTCCCATCCTCACACAGGTTAAGTAGCCTGCAAATTAAACAGTTATTAGTGTGAAAGATGTGAAATATTATCCACATAAATCATCAAACGTTTATGGAATATCAGTGGATATAATTATGTTTTTTCATAGACTTCACTTACTGGCATACGTCACAGACATATGCCAGTAAGTGAAGTGGAAACGTATTTTTTTTATGTTGACGAGGTGCATCATTTTCCCAGATGATGTGCAATTTTCAGCACTTTTCAGTTAGATTTTGCCACATTACAGAGCCAGAAACGGCACACACATTCTCACGTCAAGTTCACTTTTTTATGCATCACAAAGTCTCAGTGAAGACCAGCGTACGCAAGCTTTTATTTCATACATGAGGTCCCAGGTCTTTGGCAGGAAAATTATTTTTAATAAATGATTTTATTATTAATCACAATCTTGATTTTATGTTTTTAACTGAAACCTGATTAGACCATAATAACAGTGCTGCTGTTCTCATCAAGTCAGCTTCCCCTAACTTCAGTTTTATGAGTTTTAAGAGTAATTTGTTTAATGACTCATTCCAGTGTACGTAAATATCTTATGGAAATTTTGCTTCTTTTGAATATGTGGCTTTTCAGCTTAGGTCCGCCCCTCAAGATATATTTCTAAATATCTACAGGCCACCTAGACGCTGTGCAACCTTTTTTGATGACTTTACTGAACTGCTGTCTATAATCTGTATTAACTTTGGTTGTGTAGTCATTGCAGGTAATTTTGACATTCATGTTGACAACCCGGGGGCCGAAGGACCAAAGAACTGTGTTGTGTTTTTGAGAACTATGGACTGACTCAGCATGTGAGAGAGCCCACACACACTGGACTTGATTGTCTCCAAGGGTCTGAACATTGCAAAGGTTGTGGTGACTGACGTTGCTCTCTCTGATCATTCCTGTGTTTTCACTATCTCTGTGCACAAAAGTGTCCAAACAAAGATTATCAGAAAACGGTATATCACTGAAAACACCAGTCAATCATTAATTCAGCTTTTCTCCTCCACACCCGCCCTCCCTGGGGTCTCAGTCACTGAGCTTGTAGATAATT
>NW_022605624.1:190310-190680 GCF_008692095.1 Etheostoma spectabile | reverse complement strand
AATTACAAATATTATTGATGCCATTGCGCCTACTAAGGTCAAAGATAGAAAAGATATGCATGGAAACATGTTATACTAGTGAGAACAGAAAAAAGAAAGAAAATAATCTCCAGGTCCATTATAACACCTATAAAGAGAGACCTCACCTTTATAATTTGGAATTTAGGAATGCAAGACGGTCCTTCTTCTCTGAAATTATCGCCAGAAACAATAATAATTCAAGTGCTTTGTTTGCTACTGCGGATTAACAAACCCGTCAGTACCAGTAGTATCTGAACTTTCATCTACCAAGGCCAGCAATGACTTTCTTCAAAGACAAAATTCAGAAGATCAGTCAGTGCCTCCATATCAAGTTCAGGATATGTGTTGT
>NW_022605624.1:189759-190300 GCF_008692095.1 Etheostoma spectabile | reverse complement strand
GTGTTCAGGCAAAACTAATTCCAATATGACCCAATTTCATACAATCAACCAATAAAACCTGGAGGACATTATACAACATCTGAAAACCTCGTCCTATTGCCTGGATGTTCTACCGAGTCTCGAATTGTTTGGCTTCTGATATTCTACATATTGTAAACACTTCTCTCAGGTATCTTCCCACAGGTCCTAAAAATGGCAGTAAATAGCCACTCTTAAAAAAGAACAATCTAAATTTGTCACAACTACAGGCCGATATCAAACCTTCCGTTTTTAAGTAAAATCATTCAAAAAGTGTTTTTTCAACAACTCAGCCATTTCTTGTCACTAAACAACTTTTTTGATGCCTTCCAGTCTGGTTTCCGACCGCAACACAGCACTGAGATGGCTCATGTTAAAGTCTTAAATGACATCCACTTAAACACAGATAGTGGCAAAACTACACACTCAATCTCAGTTCTGCATTTGATACTGTCGACCATGACATATTAATAGACCGATTGGAAAACTGGGTTGGGTTTTCTGGCTCATTACTAAACTGGTT
>NW_022605624.1:187861-189749 GCF_008692095.1 Etheostoma spectabile | reverse complement strand
TTAAAGAATAGGGACTACTTTGTGTCTATCCGTAATCATGCCTCTGAGCATACAAATATGACAGGCAGAGTTCCCCAAGGCTCCGTTCTCCATTTAAAAAAATGCAAACAACCCAGAGCATTTTTCTTCTATGTGTGGTGGAGCTTACTCTAGGAAGTGGTGATAGGGCTGGCGATGCAAGACTACATTGCTATAGTCTCTTCACTCATCTATGTGATCATTAATCAGCACAGGTCTGGAGTGTTACCTGCTGCATGCGTAGCGACTCCAGCTCTCTTTCCAGTCTAGTACGGAGTCGGTGCTCGAGTTGTTCTCTCTTCTCACAGGCTGCCTGAAGCTGAGCTAGAGCCTGCTGCATTCTCTCCACCTTCTCAACGTAAACCTGCTTCTTCTTCAGCTGTGCAGAGAGAGACAGAAAGAAAGAGAGAGAAAGAAAGAGACAGCAATTGTTACATCATTGCAACGCTGCTATGCTAATTCACCTTAACATAGCCAACTACACATATCAAACACATTAGGGTCTTGGTCTGCAATCTTCTGCTGTCTGTGAGGATATTTGATAGCTCAAGACTATCAAAGTACAGGACAGAGAAACTGCAAAATCTTCTCTTCTTTTCCCATTGTGGGGCTGTCATCGGCATCCCACCAATCAGGAGTGCTGTATTTTTGAATAACAGGGAAGCAGGATGTTTCAGATAATCTCCAAGTTTTGAAAAGATGAGAAATAATGGGGCCAAAGCGTAGCTGGTTTGTTAGAAACATTGTCAAAAAGAACGTCATGTAGTAACCAAGGCTCTGTCATAGCACTTTCTGAAAGGCCACCATCCTCTTTCCTCCTCCTCTGAACAAAAGTGGCCCGGCTGTTTGAACTTGATCTATATCAAAAAAAAATTTATTAAAAAGTTATGTATTTGTTATGTAGCTCTTGTTACACGGGGTGTTTGTATTTTGGTGCCATATTGAAATCATTTGAGGGTGTGATACAGCAATTTGGAATTCTCTGGTCTCAATTGTTCAGATGTTTGCAACTTCGCCATCTGTTATCTGGAATTTTTGGATCCAGTTCTTCTGCCCCGACAGCACCAGAATGTTGAGAAAAGGTGTTTGGAAAAGGTAATGAGGCTTCTGGGTATTATTCTACGCTTATTCCAAAACTTGACAGATCGAGCCTGGTCAGCCCTCAAGAAGATATGGGAAAGGGATTTAAATATTACACTGGATTAAGCTATGTGACGCAATGTGAGTAGTGATGTCAAAAGAATTTATACTTAGGTACCAACATTCTTAAAATGTGACACTAGGTAAAAATTGTGTAAGTGTTTTAGTCAACCCACAAGTGATAAAGAAGAAGAATGCCTACAAGCACAGGAAAAAAAAATACAGGAGAGAGGAGTCAAATATGAAAATACTTTGCATTCAAGGTGGATGACAATGGACATATATTTGATGCCATTGTTAATTTCAAACAAAAGAAGTAAACACATTGAATTTGGTTGAAGCACCTGAAAGACTGGCACCCTGTTCTTTGCAAATAATTCATGGTGGGTAAGTTTAAAGTCATATTAACATCATATACAAACTGTAAAAATTCTAATCCTAAAACACAGGCTATGTGTGTTTGAGGCAGCTGGCATTGTTGCTGTAAAACCAGCTAATGTAATGCTTCATGTAAAAACAGGCTAATAACCAAATTTTAGCAATCCTAAGCCCATTTACAGCTATATGTAGGCCCGGCCCCCTGTTTGAAAAACAAGAAATGCACTAATGCTAGATATGCACTTCGCTATATTAAATGAAATGAAAACACTATGAGGTCGGATTCACTGGCATGAAAGCTGCAAAACAATAATGTTAAGGACTTCTGGAAAGAAATAAAAACTGTTAATAA
>NW_022605624.1:187684-187851 GCF_008692095.1 Etheostoma spectabile | reverse complement strand
TCTCTCCCTTCTAATATAGATGGTGTGAGTGGTTCTAATGAAATCTCACAGTTACGGCGAAAACAATATTATGAACTGTTAAACTGTGTAAAAAGTAATACGTTTGTAGTGAACAATGTAGAGTTTAATGATGATGTTGCTGTCACTTCTGTTGAAGTCAATGAAGC
>NW_022605624.1:187397-187674 GCF_008692095.1 Etheostoma spectabile | reverse complement strand
AAGAGATAATAAGGCCTGTGGCCTGGATGATATTAGAGCTGAACATCTTAAATTCGCCAGTAAGAAACTGTACCCTCTGGTGGATATGTGCTACACAGGTGTTCTTGTTCATGGAGGGTTACCAGATTCTGTTCTCTCTGTTGTGCTGGTACCAGCTATTAAAGATAAAGTGGGGAAGCTTAACTGCTCAGATAACTACAGGTCAATAGCTCTGGCCAGTGTTATGTCCAAAGTGCTGGAGACAGTTCTATTGTGTAGACTTGAGAGGTATGTCCTG
>NW_022605624.1:187272-187387 GCF_008692095.1 Etheostoma spectabile | reverse complement strand
ACCAATTTGGTTTTAAACGGAAGCATGGAACTGATTTCTGTATTTTTGCACTAAAAGAAATTTTATATAAATATAATAGACAAAATTCCACAATGTTCTTATGCTTCATTGATGC
>NW_022605624.1:186736-187262 GCF_008692095.1 Etheostoma spectabile | reverse complement strand
TAAAGCATTTGATCGTGTTAATCATGAGAAATTATTTTTAAAATTGTGTAAAAGTTGGGTCCCTGGTTTTACAATTAGAATGTTGGTGTATTGGTACTCGCATCAGACGATGAGAGTAAGATGGGGGAATGTAATGTCTGTTCCCTTCCAAGTGACCAATGGTGTTCGCCAGGGAGGAATTCTGTCTCCTTTTGTTTTTAATATGTATATGAATGAGTTGTCTTTGATTTTAAATGAATGTGGTACAGGCTGTAGGGTTGGTGACTTGCTAATTAATCACCTTATGTACGCAGATGATTTGGTCATCTTTAGCCCATATAGTGCTGGTCTCCAACAGCTTCTGAGAGTATGCACAAAGTATGGTGTGGATTTTGATATAAAATACAATGCTAAAAAGAGTAAGATTATGATTATCAGAAGTAGAGAAGACAGACAGGCAACCTTCCCTGACTTCTATCTGTCTGGCACTGCACTTAAGGTGTGTACTGAGATTACATATTTGGGCCATGTTATTGCAAATGACCTT
>NW_022605624.1:186538-186726 GCF_008692095.1 Etheostoma spectabile | reverse complement strand
AGGATATCTATAGGCAGCGTCGGAAGCTGTATGCTCAAGCAAACATGCTGGGTCGTAAGTTTAGCATGTGCTCTGTATCTGTGAAAATCTCACTTTTTAGAGCGTATTGTACACCTTTGTATACGACCTACTTGTGGTGTTGTTATAAGCAAGGCAGCATCAGAAAACTCACAGTGGCTTATAATGAC
>NW_022605624.1:186443-186528 GCF_008692095.1 Etheostoma spectabile | reverse complement strand
TGCTGCTGAATGCTCCAAGAAGCTCCAGTGCAAGCCATATGTTTGTCTGCATTGGGGTACCTACCTGCTCTGCTGTTTTACGTAA
>NW_022605624.1:186345-186433 GCF_008692095.1 Etheostoma spectabile | reverse complement strand
AGATTTATGTGTAGGGTATCTGAGTCAGAAAATAACATAATCACTGTTTTGGCTAACCCTGTAAGTAGTTCTGTCAGATTCTCCTCCA
>NW_022605624.1:186237-186335 GCF_008692095.1 Etheostoma spectabile | reverse complement strand
CCATTGGCGAACATGTCTGTATACTAAACACTGAACATTGTGGAAGGCTTTATTTTATTTATTTTTTTTTGTATTTTTGTGTTTGTATATGTTCTTAT
>NW_022605624.1:183392-186227 GCF_008692095.1 Etheostoma spectabile | reverse complement strand
ATCCCCCTGGGTCTGAAATAAAGTTTATTATTATCTGAAACCTCTGCTACGTTTTCAGAAGTTGTTGAATATCTTAACAATTGACAGATGACGCTCTTCTCATACTCACAGCACATAATCCAAGGTTTGTGTCCCTAAAGTCTCTCCACTCACACTAAATTGCAGCCTTTGCAGCTGCTCAATAGACTGAGCTGAGAGGAGCTGATAGAAGGCATGCAGAGGGCCTAGAATCTGAAGCTCTTGCAGCTCTTTTGTTTGGACAACAAGCAGGCGTTGTGTGTTAGAGGCTGGCTTTGGCCCAGGCGCTGACCCATTTCCTGTCCTGTTCAGGACCTCAGTTACATCACTTACTTTGTCCTCCAAATAAAGTGGTTCAGATAATCACAATAAACTGCTGATTTGTTTAAAACCCTAATGTACATATGTGGAGTCATACTATGTAAAGTTACAAATATATTTGTTTATGTCAAGGTGAGGCGTTTGTGTGAATCTGTATGTTCAAAGATGTTTACAATATGGAATTTGCTTCTCTTCTGTATATCACAGCACATATTGTATGTCTTGTCCTGACTTTGTTCAACTCGAGCCAGTGTCCACAGTAAATGAATGAGTGTGCCATCTACAGTTTCAAAGAAGTCCCAATATTTTTTCCACAACTAGGAAAAACATTGAATGTTTAGATTGAGAGTGGTCTGTTCATTATCAATTATTCAGTTGTACTTTCACTCTGCAACTATTCCCATCCACAGACAACACAGTATACATGACTATTGGCTATTATTTTATGCTATAGTACATCCAGTTAAACAGACAACTGGCGTCAGACGACAAGCAAACACCAGGCCAGAACACTGAGAGCAGCAGCACTGAGACATTTTCCACTAGAGTAAAACAACAGTAACCAGGAAAATCAAACTTCTTGCCAAGAATCAATCAGCTTTTCTTTATACAAAGCACTGTGACGGCTGTGGGTCAGTAGTAGAGCGGTTGCCTAACAATTGGTGAATGGTTCCTGTACTATGAAAAAGCGCTTTGAGTAGTCTTTAAGACTAGAAAAGTGCTATATAAAAACAGTCCATTTACTAAAACCTATAAGTAGAGCATATGCAAGAAAAGGCCAGAGAGGATGCCATAATAGATGAGTGATGTTTCTTGCACCGTCCTCATGGAGATATGCCAATTTATCCCCACCTCGTTAAGTTTAATGGTTATTTAGCCAAGTTCCTTAATTAACTGTTACAATAAGAAACTAAAGCTGCAAGCCGGGCCGTCACTCCAGTGCGCGTCAGAGTTACTAATAGACGCCGCTCCTTACGACCGTGTATTTGTGCGGCACTCAGTCACGGCAAATTGTCAACAATGAAAAGGTAACTCTGCTGAGTTCAATGATACGTCACACAAGACTTTACGTCATACAGTTAATTAGCTGTAAAAGGGGGTGCATGCCAAACCATGACCAATGAAAACGGAACTCTGCTGAGTTCAAAGATACCTCACACAATAGTGTACAAGAAACGTGTAATTATTTATTAAAGGGGAGCGATATCAGGATTGAATACTGACCCTTATCTTATTCCCCCTCCGTTTTCAGTCTGCCTGACTTCAGTCCACACGATCTGTAACACTATGTGGTAAACTGCATATCCCTATACACAGGTGCTGATCTCAAAGCTTTTAAAAGTCTAGATGCTTTAACAGTTCTTTTTAGCTGGCTGAGTTACATGTATGCAATGCTACGCTAAAGGCAGGAGGAGGTACCTCATGATGGAAAAGATAAGACATTAATCTAGGATTTTTTTTTTTGTATTAACATATATTCTTTACTTAAGTAAAGATTTATATAACACGTAGCCACGACCACAAAGACATGATCGGTCGTGGGTTCCCACATACCGTTGTTCACTGGGTGTCCTAATACTTTCTAATGGATGCCTGGAAAGCATCCCAGCTCTGAGTTGTGAAGTCATTAATTATCTATCACACGTTAATACATGCAGTAAATCACAGAGTGTATATGATCAGTAGTATCCACACATAATTGTAACATCTACCCATCTTCTTATCTGTGACTATATTTGCTGTGTAGCCTATGTTAAGATTTGAGCAATGGATATTTTTAGACTATATTTTCCGTCCAAAGCTAGGGGGTTCATCATCGGGTTGACATGTTAGCAGGAACAGCTGGTTAACACGGCAGCTAGCTGGTGAGGATACTTTTTTTATTATTTATCAGTCATTTAAAACAGAAAGGCTATACATACACATGTTTGTGTTGGTGAGGATTACTCTGCAGATTGTCAGTTGACAGCAGAACCATGAATTATTTATTTATATTTAGTGTTGCCGCGCCCCCAAGTTTGGTAACCACTGATTAGTCTTGGATAGGCTAGGCCCACCTGGTTTTCTCTGAGCCCACTCACACTGTGATTTCTGCCTACGCTATATGTGGTGTTGACAAGATTTTTGTAGCAGAAACAAAGCAGTTCAAGTTGACAAATCAGTTCTTCATATATCCATCTCTACAGTAGCCCTGACAGTAGTTACGTTTTTCAGGAAGTGCTTTCAGCTACAGTGTAGACACAGTGTGGCTATGGCAGCAATTTGTAGCTATAAATCAACTTTTACTGTCTTTGTGAAAGCAAGAGATGGGAAGTAACAAAGCACAATTACTTTGTTATTGTACTCAAGTAGATTTTTCACATATTTTTAGTTTTGTGATTGTGAGTTCATGTCACAGAATAGCGTGGACACGCGTCTCACACCACAAGCGGGTGCGCACGGCACACAGAGAAAAAAGTGAGAGAAAAGAAAAAGAGACTAGCTGTTCGGAGGATA
>NW_022605624.1:182595-183382 GCF_008692095.1 Etheostoma spectabile | reverse complement strand
ATTGTGTGCGTCTTTGAGAACTGTAAGTCATACAACTGATGTTGTCAGCCTGTTGTTGTATTGGTCTATAGTTCTGGCTTATTTAAAAGTTAGCTTGTTTGTGTTCTTCCCCTGTTAGCTAGGTTACACCTGTTAGCTAGGTTACACCTGTACGTCCTTGCTCAAAAAGATAATGTAATTAATAGTGGGTTTATTGTTATTATTGGCTCGCATATATGATACCTATGCATTATGTATGGTAGCCTTTACAATGTTACTCATTTCTTTTATTACCACACACACAGCCATAGCAGAGCTACCCACGCCCTTATTTATATTGATGCTTGATTGTAATAAAAAATCAACAGAGAGAAGTTGTCTCTGTCTGTGTTTTAACAGACACACCTGGGCCGAAGTTGGAAACCAGAATCATCTTTAAATCAAATCCTAATCTAGTCCTCCTTAAATTTAAAATAATTTCACTGGAGTTACCAATACCAAATTTAATCTAATTGGATGGGAACATACACAGACTTCTCACAAAATCACAACTGAATTCATATCTTGCTACTCGGTCAGAATCTTATTAACCTGGGGTCCCAGTCTCTGTCACAATAAATAAGCTATATGTTTTAGGCCTATTGGCAGACAGCCATTTAAAATGTAGCCAATGACATATAAAGAGCCTGTTCTCCATGTCCACTGTAGTTTCTCAGCGTGCTATCTAGTAACACATGTCTGGTCCCGGTAGCTTTGTCATTTGCAAGGCTACTTTTACTTTTATACTTTAAGTAAATTTCCAAGCCTG
>NW_022605624.1:180883-182585 GCF_008692095.1 Etheostoma spectabile | reverse complement strand
CTTTTACTTGAGTAAAGACGTTAAATCAGTACTTCTACTTTTACCAGAATATTTCTTTAAAACAATTATCTGTACTTCTACTTGAGTACGGGAAGTGAGTACTTTTGTAATCTCTGGTGAAAGCCCACCACTCACACCTTCACAGTTGTGGCTTTTGCTGCCATCTATGACATTTAAAAAGTTGTGGTTTCACTACTGCAATAAGGAATCTCTTCATTTTTAAACTTTAGATATGATAAATGAGATATGATTGGCCTGAAATGTCTAGGCTTCTGTCTCTTTTTTAGTTTAGAAAACATCATGCAGGAATTGTTTTAAAGAAATGTTTAATGTACTGACTCAGCCTCATCACATTTAGTAAAGGTTGTTGCTACTTGTTTAACCCATCTTTTGGATTTTCTGGTTCTGATAAAAATGGTAAACAAGCCCGTAAACTCAAATCCAATGACTAGATATACTGTAACAGTGACAGGTGAATCTTACCTCCTCTTCCAGCTTGACCACTTTGGCCTGGGCGTTATTGAGTGCCTGATCTCTGATCTCAATGTGTCTCCTTTGGTCCTCTGTGGTTGAGCGAAGAGCGTTAAACTCCATCTCCATCTTCTCCTTCTCACGAAGCGTCTCTTTGTCTTGAATGCATGTACAAACACAATGTTTTCCTCCTTATTTTTGTAAAAAAGGTTATTGTTATGCACATCCTGAAATTACTTATGTTACACTTTAATTTATGCATAGATTAACTGTAACAGAAATTGATATAAGAACTATCTGATGTTTAGTGTTTTTTTTATACAATCCAGTCAGATGGATGAAAAAGTTGTCCAGACATTGACATCATGTCTGAAGAAAATGCTGCTGGGGGAGGCATGCTGAATGTCCCAGTGTGTGTGTGTGTGTGTGTGTGTGTGTGTGTGTGTGTGTGTGTGTGTGTGGTGTGTGTGTGTGTGTGTGGTTGGTGTGGTGTGTGTGTGTGGTACTCACTCTGCGCAAGCAGCTGGGATATGGTTTTGCGGTTGTCCTCTGAGCCGTCACACTCTTTAGCAGCTAGCTGCTTATTGGCTGTCTCCATGCGCTCTTTAAAACAACACACAAAACACATGCTCAGAGTTGAGACAAACACACTAAAATAAGCTTTGCTCTCTTAAAGCTTATCTGTATGAGTTTCAGTAACTTCTTTATTATTTCAAGGTTATGTAAAAATAAAAATTACTTGCATCAAGAGTGTATAAAATATCAGCACACTGTGATTTTGTTGAAAATAATTAAATTATAATATTTATGAGAATTAGAATTTATATTATGGCAAGAACTAATCAGGTAAGTAAAGAGAAACAAGTGGCAATCATTACTTTAAGAAATGACGGTCAGTCGGTCCGGAAGATTGTGAAAACTTTGAATGTGTCTCTAAGTGCAGTCGCAAAAAACCATCAAGCGCTACAAAAAAACTGGCTCCCATGAGGACCGCCCCAGGAAAGGAAGTCCATCTGAGTCACCAGCCTCAGAAATCTCAAATTAAAAGCAGCTCAGATTAGAGACCAGATGAATACCACACAGAGTTCTAGCAGCAGACACATCTCTAGAACAACTGGTTAATGGAGACTGTGCGAATCAGGCCTTCATGGTCAAATCGCAGCTAGGAAACCACTGCTAAGGAGAGGAAACAATCAGAAGAGATTTGTTTGGGCCAAGAAACACAAGGAAT
>NW_022605624.1:180759-180873 GCF_008692095.1 Etheostoma spectabile | reverse complement strand
CCAGTGGAAATCTGTGCTTTGGTCTGATGAGTCCAAGTTTAAGATCTTTGGTTCCAACCGCCTTGTCTCTGCGCGACGGAGAAAAGGTGACCGGATGGATTCTACATGCCTGGT
>NW_022605624.1:180451-180749 GCF_008692095.1 Etheostoma spectabile | reverse complement strand
AAGCTTGGAGGAGGAGGTGTGATGGTGTGGGGGTGCTTTGCTGGAGACAAAATTGAAGGCATACTGAACCAGCATGGCTACCACAGCATCCTGCAGCGGCATGCCATCCATCCAGTTTGCGTTTAGTTGGACCATCATTTATTTTTCAACAGGACAATGACCCCAAACACACCTCCCGGCTGTGTAAGGGCTATTTGACCAAGAAGGAGAGTGATGGAGTGCTGCGCCTCCACAGTCACCGGACCTGTACCCAATTGAGATGGTTTGGGGTCAGCTGGACCGCAGAGTAAAGGCAAAA
>NW_022605624.1:180322-180441 GCF_008692095.1 Etheostoma spectabile | reverse complement strand
GTGCTGAGCATCTCTGGGAACTCCTCCCATCAGTATAATGCACTGAAACTCTGAGATAATTCTGGTTACCCAGTGAGTCCAAAAGTCCCCAGTGAGTCCAGTAGTCCCTAGGGTGCATG
>NW_022605624.1:180196-180312 GCF_008692095.1 Etheostoma spectabile | reverse complement strand
GTGGTCGCTTTTGCAGTCCTCTCCTTTTTATACAACTTGTGTATTCTTCTTGCAATGGTGCGTCTTGAGGGAGTCTCAAACCTGCCGTCATTGTTGCGATTCTCAGACCGATGTCC
>NW_022605624.1:174102-180186 GCF_008692095.1 Etheostoma spectabile | reverse complement strand
TAATGGGCCTGCAGTCTGTAGCTATTCCCGTCGCTATGGCATTTGTTAGAGTCTCTTGCCTTTGTTTATCTCTACTTACCCACACGCTGCATCTAACGTAGTCTGCCACTGTGTATTTCGTTGAATGATTTGCTGGTACTCCGGTGATAAGAAAATTCAACTTTGCAGTATTTACAAAGCCTGTGAGCAATTAACGCGCAATAAAAAAAAATGTCGGCGTTAAGTAATTAATTAGTTAACGCATTAAATGCGTTAACTTGCCCAGCCCTAGTTTTCAGTTATTTCACACTTTTTTGTTAAGTACATAATTCCATATGTGTTCATTCATAGTTTTGATGCCTTCAGTGATAATCTACAATGTATATAGTCATGAAAATAAAGAAAACACATTGAATGAGAAGGTGGTTCCAAACTTTTGGCCTGTACTATATATATATATACACTCACCTAAAGGATTATGTAAAACACCTGTCCAATTTCTCATTAATGCAATTATCTAATCAACCAATCACATGGCAGTTGCTTCACTGCATTTAGGGGTGCCAATTGGGCATGGTTTAAATGCCACGGCCTACCTGAGCATTGTTTCTGACCATGTCCATCCCTTTATGGCCACCATGTACCCATCCTCTGATGGCTGCTTCCAGCAGGATAATGCACCATGTCACAAAGCTCGAATCCTTTCAAATTGGTTTTCTGAACATGACAATGAGTTCACTGTACTAAAATGGCCCCCACAGTCACCAGATCTCAACCAATGAGCATCTTGGGATGTGGTGGACGGGAGCTTGTGCTCTGGATGTGCATCCCACAAATCTCCATCAACTGAAAGATGCTATCCTATCATATGGGCCAACATTTCTAAGACGCTTTCAGCACCTTTTTGAATCAAGCCACGTAGAATTAAGGCAGTTCTGAAGGCAAAAGGGGGTCAAACACAGTATTAGTATGGTGTTCCTAATAATCCTATAGGTGAGTGTATGTATATATATTTCAAGTGATTTGAGATACAGGTTAATAAATAAATTAAAGTAATTTTCCAGATGGAGTCACGGGTAAATTTGTGACCGCGTTTGTTGCAATCAATTAAAAAACGTTAAAAACTGTTAAATTAACGTAGCCTACATTTGATGAAACCTGAATCAGCAACGCAGCCACTTCTGCCAACTAACGGCAGGACCTCCTGAGGAGGGATAACAAGGATCTGCACACACAAAAACAAGAATACAAAAATAAACATGTTACACTCTTTCTAAGAATCCTTTTTAATTGTATATTCTATATTGTTTTCACACTTCACTGGGACATTGCTGGGAAATTTTAGAGATGGACATATATTTTTAAACATTAAAAAAAAAAAAATATATACATATATATATTTCAAGTATTTTATTCATAAGCATGATAGTTGATGCAAGCTTTTACTTTGAAAAGTAGGCTAAGAAAAATATTTTTTAAAGTATATTTTTTAAAGTATTTTTTTAAAGTATTTTGTTTTGAAAAGTAGAAGCTTGGGGACGGCACCAGTTGGGATGGCAGAAGGAATTTTTTTAGTTTGCCTATAATCTGCATTTATTTTATAGGCAGACATATATATTTTAATATATTGTTTGTTTTTAAGTATTTTATTCATAGCATGATAGTCGATGTGAGCTTTTTATTCCAGATGCAAGCTTTTATTTTAAAAAGTAGAAGCTCGGGACGGCATGAGAATGGACGTCATGACATGGGACTCTCCAGACTGCAGCCATACACTCTTGCATAGTGTGCCCAAAACGATACAGCAAAATCTGGCCAATAGATGCCAGCAAAACCCTGGAAAGGGGCATGGACCCAACCAGTTGTGTGTTAAGTTGTAAGGTAGCTACATATATCAGAATCAGAAATCTGATATGTTGAATTTGCAGTCGGTTGCAGAATTGCATTGTTATTGCATAGTTATTGCACCTCCCTACTTTCTCACCTCGGAGATCCCTGTTGAAGTCGTGCAGCCGGCGCACCTCCAGCTCCAGCTTGTTCCTCATGGTTTTCTCCAGGGCCTCCCTCTTGGAGGAAGACTTGGCAAGGTTTTCATATGCCTCTGACACCAGCTGGATCTCTGTTTCCAACTGCCCACAGAAACAGGAGGAATGAAGACAGATTGAGTAAAGGGGATGCATCAAACTGTTACGCAAATGTGTTTATTTATCAGCTTAATATCCATATTCACATCCAACTACCGACATTGGTCAAACCTGGCCTCACCCAAACACAGTTTTACAGCCTAAGTTTCACTTTTATCTAATCTTTAACATATGTAAAACAATAGACAAACATGAGCCGAAATTGAGGAAATAGCATTGAACACCTACTTAAAACAAACTTTTCACCTGCGTAACATTGCAAAAATTAGGCATATCCTAACTCAAAACAATGCAGAAAAACTGGTCCATGCAATTGTCACTTCGAGGCTGGACTGTTATAATTCCTTTTTATCAGGATTCTCATATAGGTCCCTTTCCCTTCGGGGATCAACAAAGTATTTCTGATTAAGACTCTACAGTGGATTCCGAATGCTGCAGCTCGTGTACTGACAAGAACATCATATTTCTCTTGTATTGACTTCTCTTCATTGGCTTCCTGTAAAATCCAGAATCAATCAAAAATCCTTCTTCTTACCCTGAAAGCTTTTAATTGTCAAACAGCATAATATCTTTAAGAGCTCATGGGACCCTATTGCCCCACTAGAGCACTATGCTCCCATAATACAGAGTTACTTGTTGTTCCAACAGTCTCCAAAGATAGATTGGGGGACAGAGTCTTCAACCATCAGGCTTCTCTCCTATGGAACCAGCTCCAATTTTTAGTTTGGGAGGCAGACACCTTCACCACATTTAAGAGTAAGCTTACTTAAGTTTGGGCGCCATGCACTGCTACTGCTATTATAACTAGTCATAGTTCTATTATCTTTACTGTTAATATAATTGCCACTGTTCATCATACCATTCCATTATACCCACTGCTATAATTATTATAAGTTGTTTCTCTCTCTCTCTCTCTCTCTCTTCCTTTCCAACAGGTCGTGGGAGATGGCTGCCCACCAAGAGTCAGATTCTGTTTCTGGCTGTTTAAAGGTTTTTCCTAACCATTGTTGTACCAAATGCTTACTCTTGGGTTAATTGTCTCTGTAAATGTTAGTGTGGTCTAGACCTCTATATGTAAAGTGTCCTGAGATTACTTCTGTTATCATTTGACACTATACACAAAATTTAATTTATACAAAATGCAATATTACAGTGTACATGTGGGTACATTAGTATTATTTTAAGATAGACAAACACATTTTACCTATCCATATAGCTTTTCACCAGTACATGTTACCTTGTGCAACTTAGTGACTTTCTCGCGGCAAGTCTCCATCTCCTGCCTTAGTATCCTGTTCTCCTCCGTTAGCACATCCACCATCTGGTGGGCACGCACCATCATAGCAAAAGGCTCTCCCTGCAGGTGGGAGAAGGAGTGCGGATGGGGAAAATGTCCAGCCTGTACTGGCGATTGGGGCTGGGGAGGTTCTTGAAACTGCTGCAGCTGGTGGTGCTGCTGGTGCTGGTGCTGCTGCTGCTGCTGTTGTTGATACTGATGGTGCTGCTGATGGTGCATCCGTGAAGTGGAGCCATAGGGGTCATGAGGGAAAACGGGACCTCTTGGTGGTGGGTGAATAGGCCCAAGGGTGAAGGGTGCCCCTGGCTGGTAGGAGCTGGGAGCCTGCGTACTGCGGGGCCCCATGCTAGGAAAGGACTCACCCTGACTCTGTGGGTGCTGGTGAGGGAAGGATGGATGGGAGACACTGAGCATGCTACTTAGGGTTGAGGACTGGGTGCGGGACAAAGATCCCATGGATGTGACAGAGGAGGTGGGACTGTGCTGATGAAGGGGCCTCTGGAAGTGGACCGAACCTTCCTTACTGGACCTGAGGAAAGATCATCTGTCTGATTACACGGTTGTTATACTCAGCTGATATGTAATGTTAATGTACATAATCATAAGACATAACACAAATGTTTTAGATGGTATAGGTTGACTTGTTGTTTTTTCATTCATTATGTGTGTATTATGTATTTGCAGATATTGTTAGGGGGCCAAGCCCGAGGCTGTAGAACCCTATTGTTTTCCTAAGACAACAGTGACGGCAGTATTGAGGTGAATAAATAAGTTAGCTAGTTAGATAATTAGCTTTCCTAAGCAACAATTGACCCAAAAACCCACATTTGGCCCTATAACTCCCCTATAACTTCGAAACGTACATCGCACATTCAAAAACCCTATATCATTTTGTTCCCTGGATCCAACTAAATCTCCTAATATAGGCCACGCCCATTTCCGCCTAGACTTTTATGTGTTTTGCAATTCCATGCATGAAAAATATTCATGTTCATATGCTTCAAGCTTGCAGGAATTACGAAGTCTGTTTTTCTCAAAAACTGTAAAACTAATTAAACCTTAGTTCTCCCAGATTTTCCTAAATTGACACCAAATTTCCTCAACAAACAATTTCAGTTTTGAACTGCTGGCAGTTTTATATCCAAAAAATGAATCAGCAACTGTAACAATAATCAATATTGATATAGTTTATTTAATGTATTTTCTGTCAATAGCCTTATCAACTAATCCAGGAATCTTCAACAGGGGTCTGGGTCCTAAATCCATATAATAGGGGCTGGGTATCAATGGATGCTATAACAATATAGCATACATTAACCAAGACAATTTAATCTTTTTGTTATGACAACTTGACATTAACCTAGTAAACATTACCTGTCATAAATATGTCAAGCAAGCCTAATAATCACTTTTAACTTTAAGAAACTATTTAGCTTAAATAAGGTCGGCACTCAATGAATAAAAAGTTAACAGACCAGTTTGACAACAGTGAATGCAGTATTAATGTGATTTAATGAGCTTGACAGATGATTAGCTATAGGCTAACGTTACTTGTTGTTAAAGTAAAGTTAACCACTAACTTTAACTAGCTGTCGTTAGCTAGTTAGCTTGCTTAGCTTGTTAAATTAGCAATAAGATATGGTAGTATAAGACAATTTAAAAAAAATACAATCAGACAAGCTGCTCAACCTAGAATATAGTACCAAAAGAATCATTAAATCACCTTGGTACAGCATTTCCGGTCATCAAACTGGTCTTATAACGTTTATGACATCTTAATGACACCATTATAAAAGCATTTGAAGGTGAAATCAAAAGATTTGCAATATATATATATATATATATATATATATATATATATATACTAAATTGTTAAAATAAATTGTTACCATACATATTTTTTTAAATAACCTTTTTTCTAAACAATGAAGTTTATTGTGTCTCTCAGGAAAGATGATCCAACAGTGAGGATTTATAACAGTGAAAGCAAAGATTTAAATACTTCTGTGTTTAATTTTTGACGGCTTGTTAAATGCTTTTAAACATTAATTTCCTTAAGTCCAGTCTGATTCACCTGCTGTTTTCTTGCTCTCTAAGCGAGACTTGTTTTTGAGTAAGGTGGGAAAACACCAGCTGTGAACTGGCTTTTTGCAGCGCAAACATTTTAGCCCTCAAAAGAATGCCATCAAAGCCAAGCAGATCATGTCCTGACTTGTCCTGCCGGATGATTAAAAGTCTGCTGTACTTGTGGCTGTTTGATTCTGGTTCCTCTGGGATGAATAGAAACAGGCCCAACAGGATTTCTTCCCACCATTTTGAAAAACACTATTGGAATACCATGACAAGTAGTTACATCTTTTATGTTTGTTTTTATTATTTTCAACTTGCTTATCAATTAAACTATACACATTCTGTCACATAAATTTGGGAACAAACCCCAAGGCAGCATTTACATCTCATTGAACAATGGAACGCCACATGAACCTCATTGCATCCATTTCGGTTCAGCATTTTTCTCATTTTCCCACTTTATTTTAAAGATGCGTTGTGTGGTCCTGTACTTGCTGTGGAAACCAATAAGATGACTTATGAAGACAAACTAAATAACAAAAGCATACACTCACCTAAAGGATTATTAGGAACACCTGTTCAATTTCTCATTAA
>NW_022605624.1:173609-174092 GCF_008692095.1 Etheostoma spectabile | reverse complement strand
TCTAATCAACCAATCACATGACAGTTGCTTCAATGCATTTAGGGGTGTGGTCCTGTCCAAGACCATCTCCTGAACTCCAAACTGAATGTCAGAATGGAAAAGAAAGGTTATTTAAGCAATTTGGAGCGTGGCATGGTTGTTGGTGCCAGATTCACAATCTGCTCAGTTACTGGATTTTCACGCACAACCATTTCTAGGGTTACAAAGAATGGTGTGAAAAGGGAAAAACATCCAGTATGCGGCAGTCCTGTGGGCGAAAATGCCTTGTTGAGGCTAGAGGTCAAAGGAGAATGGGCCAACTGATTCAAGCTGATAGAAGAGCAACATTGACTGAAATGACTCGTTACAACCGAGGTATGCTGCAAAGCATTTGTGAAGCCACAACACACACAACCTTGAGGGCTACAACAGCAGAAGACCCCACCGGCTACCACTCATCTCCACTACAAATAGGAAAAAGAGGCTACAATTTGCAAGAGCTCA
>NW_022605624.1:172909-173599 GCF_008692095.1 Etheostoma spectabile | reverse complement strand
GTTGAAGACTGGAAAAATGTTGCCTGGTCTGATGAGTCTCAATTTCTGTTGAAACATTCAGATGGTAGAGTCAGAATTTGGCGTGAACAGAATAAGAACATGGATCCATCATGCCTTGTTACCACTGTGCAGGCTGGTGGTGGTGGTGTAATGGTGTGGGGGATGTTTTCTTGGCACACTTTAGGCCCCTCAGTGCCAATTGGGCATCGTTTAAATGCCACGGCCTACCTGAGCTTTGTTTCTGACCATGTCCTCCTTTTAGGGCCACCATGTACCCGTCCTCTGATGGCTACTTCCAGCAGGATAATGCACCATGTCACAAAGCTTGAATCATTTCAAATTGGTTTTGAACATGAACATGAGTTCACTGTACTAAAATCCCCCACAGTCACAATCTCAACCCAACAGAGCATCTTTGGGATGTGGTGGAACGGGCTTTGTCCCTGGTGTGCATCCCTCAAATCTCCATCAACTGCAAGATCTATCCTATCATATGGGCCAACATTCTAAAGAATGCTTTCAGCACCTTGTTGAATCAATGCCACGTAGAATTAAGGCAGTTCTGAAGGTGAAAGGGGGTCAAACACAGTATTAGTATGGTGTTCCTAATAAACCTATACAGTCCCTGACAAAAGTCGTGTCGCTTGTGTACAAATTGACCTGAAGTGCCGCTGAAATATATTTCTAATC
>NW_022605624.1:172730-172899 GCF_008692095.1 Etheostoma spectabile | reverse complement strand
TACAAGAAATGGCTCATTTTAACCCCAACAGCTTTTGTAATAATGTTTCAGTGGAAAAAGAAACTTTCAAAAAGTATTCTAATATTCACAGCTTGGTAAAGCCCATTGAGTCTATTTTTGCAAAGACATTAAGTCACCTTGTCATATGAGCTTCACCTGTGACTAATAA
>NW_022605624.1:172630-172720 GCF_008692095.1 Etheostoma spectabile | reverse complement strand
ATTAGGTCTCAGGTGTGTATAAAAACAACCCCAGTACTAAGACTAAAGTTTTGATTATCAAGAGGCTGAAGACCAGGTCCACTGCTGATG
>NW_022605624.1:160274-172620 GCF_008692095.1 Etheostoma spectabile | reverse complement strand
ACACCTTCAATGTGTCTCAGTGTCAAGTACAGAGGATAAAAAACATTTGAAGACACTGGAGATGTTCTTGACAAGCTCAGGTCAGGCAGACCCCGCAAGACAACTGCTCGAGAGGACCGTTTGTTGGCTCAAAAATCCAAGGCCAGCCCATTTTCCACTGCAGCAGAGCTCCACCAGACCTGGTCCCCTGAAGTCCCTGTGTCAACCAGAACGGTTTGTCGGATTCTGTCTCGAAATGGCCTCCATGGTTGAATCAGTGCCCAGAAGCCAGCACTAAACAAAAGACAATTGAAAAAACGTGTGGCATTTGCCAAGGCCACAGCCTGCTAAAAGGATGGATGCTGGAGAAGTGGAAGAAAGTGGATTTTTCAGATGAATCTTCTGTTGAATTACACCACAGTTGCCGCAAATATTGCAGGAGACCTACTGGAGCCCGCATGGATCCAAGATTCACCCTGAAAACAGTGAAGTTTGGTGGCGGAAAAATCATGGTCTGGGGTTACATCCAGTATGGGGTGTGCGGGATGGTGCTCCATCGCATACTTCCATCTCCACTTCAAAGTTCCTCAAGGCGAAGAAATCAGATGCTCCAGGATTGGCCAGCCCAGTCACCAGACATGAACATCATTGAGCATATTTGGGGTAGGACGAAAGAGGAAGCATGGAAGTCCAAACCAAAGAATATTGATGACTCTGCTAGCATGCAAGACGCTTTCCTAGCTATTCCTGATGACTCATCAATACATTGTATGAATCCTTCCAAACCGCATGGATGTAGTCCTTCAACTCATGGAAGTCATACAAGATATTAAATTTGAATCTCACAGCACCACTATTTAATTTGCTGACATATTTTAGTATTTGTAGTAAATTTGTTCAATTTCTGTATAGGCGACAAAACTTTTGTCTTGCCAAAATTTGACCTCTCTGTCTTGTTTAAATGATAAATGTTGTTTCAGTGAAACTAATTTATTTCAGTGCATTGAACATCATTTGGAAGGGTTTTAGCTTTTCGTATGAGCTATTTCTTACACCAATTGATTAATTAAAAGTCAGGTTAATAGCAGGTGTTTCTACAAAATAGATAAGCGACAAGACTTTTGTCAGGGACTGTAGGTGAGTGTATTACACTAACCCATCAATTGTATTGTATATTGTAAAGGTATTTTAGTAAAACAAAGTCTCAAGTACCTTGGTATTTTTGTTTCGAAAAATACGCAGGGTATAAAGCATCTACATTTTTATATTAAAAAAAAAAAAAAAAAAAAATGTGGCTTCAAAGATATATTTTTATATTTGGACATGTACTTTTAATTAAAGCTGAAGGTTTGTCAAGGATTGTCTCTTTCTGTCGATGCGTCCATTGGCAAAGATTGTAAGATTAATAGTTTATTTACTAAAGCTCTTTGGAAGAACAAACATCATCACCTTAAAACACAGGTTCTCTGCATCTAGGGCAGAAGGAGGTATTGAGTTATTTATTAATTTTGTGGATATAGGCACCTTTACGTTAAGTGGTTGAAAAAGTGCTTAGAATCTCCTCAGTCTTTATGGCATAGTATTCCACATTGTATCTTCAGACCTTTGGAGGCCTGATGTTGTTTAATTTTATTATCACCTAACTAACTCGCTCTTAAATGAACAAATCTTATCAACAGTTTATTGCATAAAAAATATGTTTTGTACATTACTTTACACCCAAAAAAGCTATTTAGTGGATACCACTTTACCACCGAGCCACAGCCGCACATATTGTGCATATTAATTCAAATTTTTACCTGGGGTGCCCAAACATTTGAGCCCCACTATATCTGTCCTCTCTGCATGTTGACAGAGAACGGGGCTCTGACACACACACATGCAGAGGTGTGGACAGAGCAAACTTGAGCAGTGAGTCACGACAATGCAGATGAAGTGGTTGCAAATATGGTTACAGTTTTTCTTAACTTCAGGTAGACAGCGTTCACTGCGATATGATGTACATGGCAAGCCAAAAGCTATCCCAGTGCTGTTGACATTACACTTCCTCTGAGACAAGCAGGCACAACAGTGCTTTCTATACGGATAAAAATGGTACCCAACGGTACCCAACCTTTCCTGTCATTTTAAACTCTCTTTTTTTAGGATCATGTATTATTAATCTGCAGGAGCATCGATACAAAACATGTTACTACATTTTTAGAACAAATTTGTCAAGTAATTACATGTTTAATTCACTTTGAAAGCATTGCTTTCTTTATGGTATATTCATAACTATATATTACTCAAGCATCTTAAAGTGAATATGTGTGTTGATGAAAGTCTGTGGGTGCGTGGCCATGGTCCTACTTGGCCAAGTCGGTGTTCCTTACCTGAACGAGCCATACTCAGGTGGGGGCTGGTATCGGACATGGGGCACCTCCCTCGAGAGCTCCCTCCCTCTCTGCTCCTGGTAAAAATGGTCTCCAGGCTCCTGTTGCTTGGTAGGCGAGCCCAGTCCTTTGAAGGGGTAGTCTGGAGGCGGGCCCCGGTGCTGCGGCTTGTAATAGTCGCCCGGTGGCCCTGGTGGGGGCAGTTGGGGAGAGAGTGGGGTGCTGGTGACAGGAGCATGGGCCTTCACGCCACTGGTGGCCAGGGACAGCTGCATAAGTCGTTCGCTGAGAGAGCGAACGTGTCCTTGCTTCAGATCCTTTAGACCATCATCCTGGTGCACCCTTCCTGTGCCGCTCACTCGCTGCACCGTGGGGCGACCCTCAGTGCGTACCTTAGCGCTGGTCACCCCAGTAACGTAGAAGGCGGTGCCCAATGAGCCAGGGAGAGGAGGCTGCTGGGGCTGGCTGTTCTGCTGCTGAGCGTGAGGAGGAGGACCATGGCCACGGAAGTATTGCGACTGCACTTTGGCTTCTTCGTATGTAGGGAGGTCTTCAGGGTTCAGGCACTGCCCTTGGCTGATACCACCACCTCCAGTGTTGCCTCCTCCTCCACCTCCAGTCCCTAAACCCCCTCCACTGCCTCCCCCCCCACCTCCTACTCTTGTGGAGCCCAGCTTCTCCAGGCCAGTGTCCGTCTGCAGCTCTTGTCCCTGTGGCTCCTGCCGGGCAATGTGCGGGGTCATGGAGTGATCATCAGAGGGGCATATATGTCCCTGTCCGGAAAACCCCCCTCCACTTCCTTGCTGTTGTTGCTGCTGCTGAAGCACGTAATTACGGTTCATTTTCTCCTGCAGGAGGCGCTGCAGTACGGTGCTGCCACCACCTCCTACACTGTTGTTGCTGGTGGATGACTCCTCGGAAGCAGCCCTCATCTCTGCCTCACACTGGCTACGCACCTCATGGAAAGACAAGCTTCGCCCACGGTCAATACTCCCTGAGAGGAGGATGAGGTGAAAATGGAAAGATAGAGAAAAAGAGGACGAATCAGTGTGGCAAAGGGATTGGAATTAAGAGTTTTATAAGGGTGAAGAATGTGAACAAATGGAAAGAGAAAAACGTGAAATACAAAGAAAGAAGAGAAGACAAAAGAGAAAGGGATAGAAAGCATTAAGGTCAAATATGCAAATTGCTCATTCACCACCATCCCTGTTCCCATTTTAGAAGGAGACTGGAGGAACAACAATTTCTGAAAAACCCAAGGAGGCAAACCATCAGCAAAACCCTTAAGCCTCAAACCCAAATCACAAAGAACATAAATATAAAGGCTAACCATTTAAACCAAAGTATAACGACTGTGACTGCTGTGTGATGACAACACTGGAACCTGAAGAGATCAACTGACTTTAAACTTAATTATTATTAATTGGTTATTGACTGAAAAGATAAAGGTCTCAGTGCAGCCACACAAAGTAGCAGAAAACAGTTTTGTGTTGTTTGCACCAGACCTACTGTGTTAGTGTTAGGTTAGAAGGACCAACGAACAGTCAAAACCAAAAACATTCAGTTTACAATTATGTAAAAAAAGGAAAAGAAGCAAACCTTCTAATTAGATCAGCTCGTCATTGTGCTTAAAATAAATGAAGTTATTAATTTATCAAAATTGTTGTTGATTCATTTCATTATTCAAATGTACCATCATGCAAGGGCCAATCTGAAAAGTTAGTTTAAAAAAGAGCTTTTTACAGGTAATGACAGCTTGTTCTAGTGTCATCAGCAAAGCTTAATGTTGTTTTCAAGCAAAATATGACTGTATGACCCCAATCACAAAACACTGCATTCCGTCAGGCTGTATAGACTAACTTTAACTATTTGATTACATGTGTTTTAACCCCAGAATCAAAGCATTGAGGGCCACACAGGCTCACAGTTACTCCTTTTCACCCCTATAGGGACAAAGGACAGATATAAATATATTTTATAATAAAAATGTGTGAGCTTGTAACCACTGGCGCTGACACAAAAAAAGGATAATACACATTTGCAAGGAAACTAAACCCAGTGAGTGTTAAAGACAGAAGCAATGTCTTCTCAGTTGCTCATCCAATGTTGTCAAAGTTTAAACCACCTAGGATGTATTTGTTGTGAAGATGCAACTCAATGAGGATGATTTCCTTCTGAGTCACATCTTTCTTCTACAAATGCTTGTATATAACATATTCTTTCTATTCATAAAACAAAAACAAATTAAAAAAGTAATTTTAGTTATTTGTATACATTTAAGTTGTTTTCATATTTTGTTTAGTTTTTTTGGGGGGGGTGCATTGATATTAGTGTGGTTTCTTCTGACAACACTGTATGTTAACAACTACATCAATTTACACCTTTTTCTACAGAGTAAAGAAAGAAATTATTACATCTAGCGTTTTCTGTTATTCTTCTCATTCTCAAGGAGGAAGATGCTTTTTTCCGAAACATCTGTAAGTAAATAAAATCATAAAAGACAAAAGGAAAAATGTTAGCCTTGGTGGGATGTCAGCAAATGGTCAGTTCTCTTCAAGCGAAGTAGACAGAATTTTAATAAAAGTATTTCAGATGCACAAAAGCTAATAACTACCTTTATAAAAATCATATCACAAAAAACAGAAACACTAGACCAACAACCCAAGATTACAAACCTCTCCATTAGACATAGATAAACGTTGACAATTTTAAACACACAATACCCAAATTTTCTACTTGACATTTTGAAAAGCTGTTGCTCAGCTGCTCAAATATTTCTAGAGATCTGCAGCAAATCATTTTGAATGGAAATCAATTTTAGTAGTTTTATAAATATATTTTAATAAAAGTAGAACATTTGAGACTGTTGGTTTTGCCTATCGGCTCTTTTTCTTCCTGGACAGCACCCTAGCATAAACTGCTCCTGGCTACGCCCTGTCTGGACTCCCAGGCATAGTTACCAACACCGTTTACAGGCAGTTCAACACCTGAGTTGGTGCTGTCAACCGCAAAGAAAGCTCTATTATTACAGGCCCCTGGTCTGCTCTTAAAAGACTGCTTTTGTGCTTGAGTGGTTTGAAGATTGGTTTTAAAGTTTCCTGTCTGTACTTTCACATATCAGTTTTATTTTAAGTGACAGAATCCTGTCAGCTGTTTCAGAGCTGTGAAATAACTGCTGAAATAAAGCCATCATCTTCCTGCTGCTCTTCATAGCTTTACATTAACGAACCAGCCTTTTATTGTGAAGCGTGCATGCAAATAAAACAGGCGGTTTGAACAAATTGGCTATTTGGTTAAAGGACTGACAGTCAATGCAACATTACATGCCCTGGTAATTCAATTTCAATGTCAATTTTATTTGTATAGCACCTTTCATTACACGTAAACCTAAAAGTGCTTTAAATATATACACATTAAAACAGAACATGAATAGAAAAAGAAATACAGAAAAAGAAAATCAACAAAAACAAGCATACAAGTGTGACAATACAAATGTATACACACACACAAACACACACATACACATGCGCACACACAGTAATTAAACAATTAATTAATTAATTAACAAAAATTAAAAAAAGCTTTTGAGATGCTTTTGAATGTGGACACAGTTGTGATGGACCACAGGTCATGAGGCACCTTGTTCCAGAGAGCAAGAACACAGTAACTGAAGGCCCTGTCTGTGATTTAAACGGTTTACGGCATAACTTGTCATATTGAAATCTGTGAAATCCATGAAAGAACAGACTTGTCATTACAAACAATAACAGAAGATGGAAATTATTTCAAAAACCTTTTAGCTATCTATGATTGTTGGATTGCCAACTTTATCTCAAAGCGCCATTCAACTAACAACCTTGTTGTGTTTGATGCTAACTTGTAGCCAGCAGATCCATTTTTACGGTATTGACATTACAGAAGTCTCTCGTTAGCATCTAGTATGCTCCTTGTCGCAAAGTGAATCATGCGCAACTTACATCTTCACTCGGCGCAAAGTGACGCATGTGCGACTCAAATCTGCACTTGATTCAGATTGGGGAGTGACAGCCCCCTTACCAGACCTGGATCTAATTCTAGGTACAGCTGAAGCCCTCTTCTTGATGACCTGAGAAACCTGATGTGGTTGTAATTTACGTGTATGTGTAAGGACTCTGACTGCTGCATTTTGAATGAGTTGGAGGCATCCTAGTAATTGTTTGGATAATCCTGCAAATAAAGTGTTTAGGTAGTCTTACCTGCTTGAGATGAATGCGTATACCAGTTTCTCAGAGTCAGTTTGAGAAATGAGTGCTCTGAGTTTTGATATAGTTTTTAGTGATGAAATGCTTTTTTGGTGATATTAGGTAATACAGGTGTGAATAAATCTTTTGTCTATGAATTTTTGGACCAACCACGAGAATCTCAGTATTGTCTGTATTTAGCTGTATAAAGTTTTTGGACATCCAGCAATTCATATCGTTAATAAAATTTACTAGTTGGTTATGAGAGCATAGATCATTGGAGAAAATGTAAATGTACAACTGTGTGTAATCGGTATTTGACTGGTAGGATATAGTGTTTTTTAATGATAATACCAAGCTGGAGAATGTACAGATTGAAGAAGATTCTTTTTTCAGAATATTTAAAACTACCTATTGAAACATGGGAACTCCTGCACTTCAAGTATTATGAAAAACAGTTAAGAACATGGCCAGCCAAGCCAATTGAGACATGGACTATTATAATTAAAATGTCGTAGTCAATGGTATCAAAAGCAGCAGTGAGAATAAGCAGTAATAAAATTGAAATTTTGCAAGTAGAAGGATTAGCAGGGACAGACTTGGAAGGCTTTATTTGTTTAAGATTACTAATAACTCTCTGGGATTTTGTTCCTGGATCTTGGTCTATTGTTAATTACTTCTTTAATATGATGTGTCAGTGTGGGATGAGAAGAGAGTCAGGAGATTTTACTTGTTAAGTAGTGGTAGGCTTAAGTTAACGTTACCACCTCACATTCCGCTTAGGTGTTATAATTAGAATTGTCATGTAATTGGCCAATACCTCACTTTGTAGTGGTTCTGAACTTGAATTTAGCGCTGTTGTCCATCATCAAGGCACTTTGCATCTACCTGAACAAAGACCTGAACATCCTCTTTAAAGAATACTGTACCCGGTTGGTAGTTTTAATTGTTTAGTTTCTACCTGTATCAAACCAAATCTTGTTACTTTGTTATAATTTGTGTGGAATTGGTTTTATAATTGATTATTATTTTGTTTTTTGGAAAACTAATATATACACTCACCATGGATTCAATTAGACCCCCCCCCCCCAAAAAAAAAAGAAGAGAATCCTGTCCTTCACAATAAAAGTGAAAGGAGGTTAGATAGTATGGTGTCAAGGTGATGTCATTCGTTATTCATACCCACTAAATGAACGCATGAATAAGTCATTGGTGTCAGACAACTAGAAAACTGGAACACCAGTCCTCTCCTGTATGCTGCACATGACAACATGACCATCAGCCAATCACAGCTGAGTATAAATCACTGAAAAGTCTTTATTATTAAAGGTGTCCACAAATTAGTCAAAAATACTCAAACTGTGATCGTGAAATATAATTTAATGTATTGATATATATATATGTATTAATATATATGTATTTAATATTTTTTTACCTCTAATATTTTTGTTTTAATATTAGCCTGCTATGTAGATAAGTTCATGAATGGAGAAAGCATACATCCATAATTAGTTACAAGATGGATGGCAAGTTAGTAAACAGAGGTAAATTGAAAGTTTCAAAAACACTGCAATCGTGGTTCTAAACTGAAACTATTAGTAAGAGAAGTGCAGATCAGGTTGTGAACATTTATGAGCAGCCCTGATGAAAATGACAGTGATCTGAGCTCAAGTGACGGTGATGGCACTTCACCGCACTTGCTAGCAGCAAACACAACAACAGTCAATTAATAATGTTATTAGCTGAATAGGTGTATTACACAGTCGGCCATAATAGTAGTAGGCCTACTTGGAGAGCCTAATGTTTCCGGATGTGGTCCATGGTGTAAAACGTTTGAGAACCACTGGACTAGTGGTTTCATTTAGATATCATGACAAGTAAAGATTACACTGCATTACAGAAAGTACAGTACTTTAACGCACTTTATAACTCGCCATTTTTATTCTGAAAGCCAGTGCATGATCCGGGAGTCTTAAACTGTGTGCACAGATTAGTGATCTGCCTGTACTTTTTATCATTTGGTGCACATAGACTTCCAAACTGGGCGGATCGTTTAAAATTCTATTCTGTTGGTTTAGTAAACCATCTGCATACTGTAGATTTTACCTATTTCAACCATATGGCTTGTCTTAACATCTCCTGTGCCCTACCTTTCTTCTCCCCTTCTTTCTACTTTTCCTCTGTCCTCTTGACTACCCCTCTTTTGTGCTTCCATATCTACCTCTGACTCCACTTTATTTCCTTCCAGTCCCACTCCTTTTCTTTTTCCCTTAACCAACTTACTTCCCCAAATTGCAGAAGTCTTCCCCCTCTCATACCAACCTGTATGGTTGCTCTCACTGTGCTCTCCTGGCGGTGTCAGTGGCAACAGCTGCTCATGTTTTGATGCTGCGGCAGGCCCACCGGGAGGCCCAGGTGGGGCACGCAGAGGGGAAGCACAAAGATAGGGCTGATGTTGTTGGGGTGGAGTTGGCCAAGTGTTAGGTGGTGATAGCCTGATGGTGGCCAGTAGTTTAACACTTGGATTTGGTCTTCCTGCAAGCTCAGCAGGAAATCAAGGAGTTCCAAGATGTAGAGGCACTGGTCAGCGTTTCTCTGCAGATGAAATAGGTGTGGTTAATATTTTACTGCCTCATAGAACTAGACTGTGCTTGCAAAAAAGCCCACAACTGTTGCCGCAGACAATAGGACAATGCAAAAGTGCAAATGGCACTAGAGATCACATACTAATTACACGTCATGTTGCTGTATATCATGTGCATACCACACCATGTAAAAAATGATCATCGTTACATCGTCAAGTTTGACTTCTTGTCAGAAGTTGGTACAATGACTATGACTTAATATGGGCATGTAGATGTCTCCAGGCCAAAGACGGAGGTTTAACAAACTCTTAGTCTAACCCTGATCTTTCTGAGTTTTTTGTTTCAGAACAGCTGATATGAGTTGGCTCAATCAAATCAGAGAGGTTCACGCACGTGCACCACCACAAAACAAAAGACAGCATAAATGGAGCCATAATACTACGATTTACCATGGTAACAACCACAAACAAATGGGTTGGCAGAAATACTCATGCGCACATACGTTAAAAACACAACACAGCGGCTGCTGCAAAAGAGAGAATTTGCGTGGGAGAAAAGTGCTGCAAGAGTAAATGTGTATATTCCAATATAGTGTATATCATATTTATATATTATATTATATACTTATTTATATAGGTATAGCCTATTATCACTGGTGAAATGGTATTAAACCTTTCATCTATTTCATTTAGGTGCAATACTGCGGGCGAAAAAGTCCTAGGCCTACTAGTCCAATGATACCGCACAAATAATAACTTATCTCAAAATTAAAATGTTTGGGGCTTCCATATCATCTCCCAACATATAACACTCTGAGAAGTAACACAGCTTTTTCATCAACGGGATCTTCGACAAAAAGAAATGCTTTTGAGGAAATGTTTTTAGAAAAAAAAAGTTTTATTGTCTGCCCAACACGGTTAATGCGCCTGATACAGCCTGAATGAATGAATGAATGAAGGAGGAAATGAAAGAGCGCTGAGTCAGAGGATTTAGAGAAGAAAACCTGCTCCCAACCAGATTACGTTCACAGGCTCAGTTAACATAGTAACTGACTCTGAGGTGAAGTTAGCTCGCTTTCCAAAACAGAAAACCCAAAGTTTCCCTCATCTCAGGATTAACAAACTCAGAGCTTTCACTAAACCTGCTTTCTGAAATGAGGCCCAGGACTCTTATCCAGCATGTAAAATTTTGGGACAGATTGGATTATTTGAAGTCAAGTTACAACAGCTTCCTGTGTTAAGGCAAAATGTGTACATTTCCTGCCTCGCCACGGCAACACCGTTTTACGAAAACACAAATGCTTTGCTTGACAAGCTGTTGACCAAATTTGAGAAGGATCTGTTGTCTCTTAGGCGGACTTTCAAAAGGTACCATACCTACAATTGTAATGTAAAGGTCTGGTTGATTTTTCAAAACAAAGCCAGAAAACACTGTTTTCTATTTAGATGGAATAAATACCAACCGTGACATATAAGTGAATTAATGAGTTTTAGAGTTTGGTACCTGAGAAATGTCTAATGTGCTCAAAATGCCACATTGGGAAAGTTAACACATGCCTCTACTAAATCCTCTCTACCTAGCTCTGCTTCACTCTTGCATCAATCTTTTCACAGTTCATGTTAAGATGTTCTCTGATTTTCTAGAGGTTTTGGGCCGCAAATGCATAATTTCAGAGGAACATGAACTCTAAAAGTGTATTCTTTGGTTTGCCGGAAATGAAGTCCTTAATTTACCCAGTACCATATATACTGATGCTTGCACTTTTATATAAATCCCCTGCACTCCTTAGATGGATATAATATATTGCCCACAGGAATAGGGGCCACTGGGGCAGCCTCCTCCTGGGGCAGACTGTCAAACCAGTGCCAAATTTAGGTGCAAAGAGATGCTAATTGATGGCGTCTAAAATCTGGTACTGCGAGGGGGCGCTGTAGCATAATATGTTTCAACCTGGCTCGCTTGTTCTTTCAGGGAAAGTGAGTCAAAGAGCTGTTTATAACAGAAAGTGTTTTCCTTGTTGAAAGAGTTGGGATCATTTGGAAAGGATACAATCAGAATCAGAAATACTTACAATACAATACAATAACTGGGGAAGTATAGTCATCCTGATATAGAGACAAACGAAATGGGGCAGAGCATCAGAAATGGGAGGTAACAAAGGAGGTACAAATACTTCGTTACTGTACTCAATTTGATTTTCAGATATTTTTACTCTATTTATTTTTGTGCCAAATTTTTTAAAATGAAAGAAGTAGAAAATACTGATAACTGTGTTAAAATACACAGTTATCAGTATTTTCTACTTCTTTCATTTTAAAAAATTAGTTTGTTACTTTAGTTTAAAATAATTTCACTGGCGTCATCAATACCAAATTCAGTCTAATTGGATGGGAATATAAGTTCCAATTGCAGCACCACTACAAGACGACTCGACAGATTCAGTGGCCTTCTGCATTCATTTGCGGCTTGATGGCGGTAACGTTAGCACATACTATCCATCCCAGAGATTCGGCAGAAGAGCAGCAAGACATTCCTAATTGTCCTCAGCCTTATCTGAGAGAGATGTTGAGATAGTAGGCATCAAGAATTACTCCTGGCCAATGTGCTTGTGTAACTCTAAAAGTATGGGGAGCTTTTTAATTAATGATGTTTAGTAATTCATATTTGATCCTTTATTTTCTTTCCAGAAGCCATATTTGAGCACACACATACACACCCGACCCAGTATAAAACCAGTTTGGACACCCTCAAGCCTCTAAACCGGAATTTTAGCCAATAATTTTTGGTCTATCTCCAGCAGGGCAAGTGGTCTCTAGGAGGCGCATTAATCTGCAGGTTTGCCCTTCCTTACAATTAAGGAAATGTTTGCATCCATCATAGTAGGGCTGCACAGTACTGGAAAAATCTTACATTGCAGGGGATTATTTGGAAATAATAAATCATTCTCAACTACTGAGGTGATTTTGTAGGGGAGTGCATCTACATAAAATCAAATAGGATCTTTTCTAATGTGAACCATTCTTTGTTGAACTCTATTGCTTTATAAAAACCAAAGCAATTAAACACTGTGACTAACGTTACTCTTCTGAAGTGATTTTGGTGGGAAATTAGGTAGCTGGTTGACTAGCATGACACCATTGTATTCATATAATAATATATCCAGGCGTGAATGACAGTGACTGCATGTTGC
>NW_022605624.1:159826-160264 GCF_008692095.1 Etheostoma spectabile | reverse complement strand
TCTAAATTTCAGGTTGTGGTTGACTAGCGGGCTAGCTTGGTAGTTTGATAAATTGATCAAACCTGCACGCACTAGCAACAAACCGTGTATCCAAGAACAATTAAATCAGTGTAAATGACGTTAGATCAGAAAACAGACCTATGTAATAAATTAGTGTTACGTTTCCTGTGTCACGGCTCTGAACCGTAATATTAGTTGGGACAGACGGACCCCTTGTTTCTTTAAGCTAACTATATTAGCTTTAGCCTGGCTGGTAGCAACTTTCTGTTGGGGGAAATGGCCGGGAGACATTGTGATTATGTTGCATTAATCAGGTGATTTAGTTTGTAGGCTACTTGCAGCGAACATAAAACACTGACTGCTGTAGCTTCAATGACTACCCATCAAAACTATGAGCATCACCGCGTCAGCAGCAGCTGCTGCCTACGGTACTTTTCT
>NW_022605624.1:156581-159816 GCF_008692095.1 Etheostoma spectabile | reverse complement strand
AGCCTTACTTCCCATAACAATAACCCTCGTCGGACTAACGTCACATACACACGCTGCCCACATGGCTACCTGTCTTAAAAGGGAAAAGTCTGATGGTAATGATCATGTAAAAGGAGAACGGTGAAAGTTTACATTTCTATCAAGCAGCAGAAACCTTTTAGAGTAACATCACAACGTCCTGCAATGTGAATATCGCGCATGCGCACATCGCGATGTCAATGCTAAAACACAATATTGTTCAGCCCTACATCATAATGTCAGGGAGAGACCCAGAATCAAAGGAATGGGATAGCATATTAATAAGAGGGCCAACAACAGGTCTCTAAAAGCCTTATCAAATTCATGGGTCAGCCCATCAGGTCTTGGGACCTGGTAATTTTTAAATCACTTTAGCCTCTATATGTTCTTCACGAGTAACAGGCCTATTTAGCAACTTATTCTGAGATTCAGACTTGAGGGAGTTTGACAGGTGATAAGAAATTATGCACCCAAATAATGGCGCGTCTACTCTACCCGTGCTTGACAGCGCCCCGATGGCAATCATTAATTAATATTTTCAAGTGGTTTCCCTTAAGAGGGGGCTTAATTTACATGAAATCACAGTTTATTTGTTAATTAGTAATTATTTTGATAATTGTTTTTATAGCCATTTTAGTACTTTGAACCTAACCTAGTTGGTACTGTATGACTTTTATATCACTAGTCTGAGGTTTTCTGAGGGTGTGAGTTTCCAACACTTTTAAAAAAGGCTTTAACCCTCAGAGGTCTAAGGGTATTTTTTTGATTTTTACATATCTTCTTAAATTCGCCTTTTACATCTTGCGCACACATGCACAAGCACATGCCCCAGTCACACCCCTCTTCTTCTACAGCAGTAGAAACATACGTTACCCCTATGAGCTCCCCCTGCAGGCCCCCATTGTCAGTTACTACCTACTCTCCCTTGTCACCTTCTATAAACACCCACCTCATGAGCTGCTCCGATCATCACGGAGCTTGTCTAATGTTAGAGCATGACTCACTTAAGAACAAACCCTACACAAGTCAGGGAACTGGTCCTCAGTCCAACAGGGCAATCCATTTATATACCCCACCTCCATTATCATTCCCACAAGAATTACAAACATCCAAGGACGTCATCACTCCCCTGGTCGCAGAAGACGAGGATTCCACCATGGTCTCTTGCCCTTAGACATAAGTGTAGAAAAGCAGAGAGGAAATGGAAAATAGATAAACTGCAAGTGTCCTTTGAGATACTGAGAGATCACCAGGTATTATACCAACGCCTTGTCAAAGCATCTAAAGCAAATATCATAGCCAAAAACGCACATAGCCCTAACATTTTCAATCTCAGAACAATTTTTGAGCTTTTTTTATCAACAAGATTGACACTATCAGATCCTGTTTTTCACCTACTGATCATGGCCCTTCTAAATCAATCCTATGCTTCTCTGAATTCTTTTGTGCCTTTGGCCTTGTCAGCATTAATGGATATTGCATCACACACAAAAACACCTATTTGATACTATTGGTCCCAGCCTCCTGTTATAGATCTCTTATGAATGGAACAGTCCCATCTAGCTTTAAACACGCTGTGGTTCAGCCTCTACATGCGCAGAGTTGTGGGACAGCTGGTCCGACCAATCAGAAATTCAAAGTTAATTGTGTTGGTGTGCAAAGTGCTGCAACAATCATAACAACCATGGATTGGTGTTGTGGCCAACAACTGGAAACTTTATAAATTGTTTGTATTGCACTAAATTCACTTCTGAAACTGTTTTATGCGAGAAATCAACTGACTAGAGCTCAAATATAGGCTGTTTTACAAAAAATATGGCTAATTAAAAATTTGATCCGACTGTGTTAGAGTTCAGAAGCTCCACAGTAATGTGACAGCTGGCGGGTGCCTTCGAGGGTGATGGCTTGCCGCCCGCCCTGTCCACCTTCTGAGGCCCCCTGTGAGACACATATCTATTATAAGATTAACTGGAACCTGTTGTTTTTCAAAGTTATAATGCTCCACAAGAGATTGCGTGCGTAACGTAACAAGCACTCTGACTGGGCTGTCACTCATACACACAGGCCACGGAGCAGGCAGAGGAGAGAGAGCAGCGTCTGACAGGGCAGAAAGATCTCCCTTTGACAGTCTTGCAGTTGTCTGCAGTATGCAGTAGGCAATTTCGAAAATGGCCACAATGCAAGGAGGTTGTGTTTTATTGTCCCAGCCAGTGGTGAAGTCTACGTGATATGTAGGTATATGCAGTAGTCCAACTAAGAAATCTCCAGGATTTCCATATACCCACTTAAAAATGCGCAATGAGATGTAACAACATACTTTGTTTAAATACGTTATTATTTTGATATATTATGAATTGTCATCTGTTTTTTTTCTTCGCATAGGCTAACTAAAGGTATTTTCCAACGTAAATTGGTGCATGGTGTCAGAATGCAGGACATGAAGTCTTTGATGCACAAAATGTTCCATCCTTGTTAAAGTGTCCTTGTGCAAGACACTGAACCCCAGGTTGCCCCCGATGCTGCACCATTGGTGTGTGAATGTGTATCTGATGAGCAGGTGGCAGCCTCGGCCACAGCGTATGAATGTGAATGAAAACAGCGCTATATAAAAACAGTCCATTTACATTTACACCCAGATCAGAAGTACTGATTTAACTTCTTTACTCAAGTAAAAGTTACAAAGTAGGGGTATAAAAGTAAAATTAACCCTGTGAATGACAAAGCTTCCTGGACCAGACAGATGTTACTAGATAGCACACTGAGAAACTACAGTGGACATGAAAAAAGGCTCTTTATTCTTTATTCTTTGTGTCGTTGCCTACATTTTAAATGGCTGTCTGCCAATAGGCCTAAAACATATAGCTTCTTTATTGTGACAGTGACTGGGATTCCAGGTTAATAAGATTCTGACCGAGTAGCAAGACATAAATTCAGTTGTGATTTTGTGAGAAGTCTGTGTATATTACCATCCAATTAGATTCAATTTGGTATTGATGACGCAAAAATAATAACTAACTCCAGTGAAATTATTTGAAATTTAGTGAGGACTAGATTAGGACTGTATTTAAAGCTGATTCTGGTTTCCAACTTCGGCCCAGGTGTGTCTGTTAAAACACAGACGGAAACAACTTCTCTCTGTTGATGCTTTATTACAGTCAACCATCAATATAAATAAGGGCGTGGATAGCTCTGCTATGGCTGTGTGTGTGGTAATAAA
>NW_022605624.1:155547-156571 GCF_008692095.1 Etheostoma spectabile | reverse complement strand
AATAAATAACATTGTAAAGGCTACCATACACAATGCATAGAAATCATATATGCTAGTAAATAACAATAAACCCACTATTAATTACATTATCCTAATGAGCAAGGACGTTCAAAAATCGCCATTATATCAAATCAACAGCCAGGTGTAACCTAGCTAACAGGGGAAGAACACAAACAAGCTAACTTTTAAATGTGCCAGAACTACAGACCAATACAGGCTTAAATGAACAGACAACATATGTTATATGACTTACAGTTCTCAAAGACGCACACGATTTCAACTGGTTATCCTCCAGACAACATGTTACATTTTCTTTTCTCTCACTTTTTTCTCTGTGTGGCGTGCGTGCCCGTTTGTGGTGTGATGCGCGTGTCTGCGCTATTCTCCGATAGGCACTCACAATCACACCGGATAGACAACCTTTTGTACAGGACTAAAGTAACGAGCCAATTTTGTAAAACTTAAGTAGTAGAAAGTACTGATATATGTGTTAAAATGTAAGAAGTAAAAGGTAAAAGTCGCCGAAAAAATATACAGTAAAGTATAAATACCTGAAAAATCTTCTTGGGTACAGTAATGAAGTATTTGTACTTTGTTAATTCCCATGTCTGAATACAGGCACACCTTTCTGTCACGTTCTGCATCTGCCACTGAGCCTCTTATTAAAGGTCCAATGACATTTTACTGCTTTTGAATGCTTTTATATAGGCCTTAGTAGTTCCCTATTATTGCATCTAAAATCTTTTTCCTGAAATTCTGCCTTGGTGTAGAATTACAGCCACTAGGGCCAGTCCCCAAAATGAGCTTTCCTTAGGACCTGCCATTTCTGTTTCTGTAGTTATTAAGGAGGAAGGAGGGGGCAAGGTGGAAATCCATCATGTCTCTCTCTCTCTCATGGGTAGGCCAAATTCTCTGGGCGGGCAAAGCAGAGAAAGGGGAGGTAACCTTGACCCTTGTGACTTCATAAGGGGCTAGATTCCAGATCGGTTCATCTGAGCTTTCATTTTCTCAAAGGCAGAGCAGG
>NW_022605624.1:153814-155537 GCF_008692095.1 Etheostoma spectabile | reverse complement strand
CTCAGTTTACACCTATCAGCATTTCTAGCCACTGGGTGACCATAGGCAGGCTGGGGGAACTCATATTAATGTAAAAAAAACTCAGAAAGTTACATTTTTGTAGGACCTTTAAAAGACTAAACATTGACCATACTGATTGTAATAGCTTTAGGCCTTTTTCTAAATTATTGTTTATTTTGGAGAAGGTTGTTGTTGCTCAGTACTCTTCATTTTTAAGTGAACATAATGTCTTGGACAATTTTCAGATTGTGTATTCTGTATTTATTACTTAAGCATTTAACAGTGATACATTTAAGATGGGGGAAATGTGAATTGCGTTGCAGGTTGATTAAATGTGTGCACCCCTACATTTTCTGCCTGTGCCCCTACATTTTTTTCAGCAAGGAGCAACAGTGTATTATTAAAAAAGGTAAGTCTGGAGCTCTGAGACTGTGCTGCTATGTTCACAGCTAAAACTTTACTGCTAACTTCATATTCACCAACAAACACCTCTCTTTTTGACACTCTTTCCCCGCACCCTTTCTAACTTAGGACAAAGGACCCTGGTGCGCAAGAATCTGAGCTTGTAACCTGTGCCCAACAGAATTTATAGGCCACAATTTCCTTCACACAGCGCTCTACTCTGACGTTACAAACAAACATGGAGGTGGCTAAGCCAAAATGGCACAGCCAACAGTGACTGCTTAACAACAGTGCTGACGGTACAGTGTGGGGGGGTGCTTCTGTGACATGGCTGTTCCATTATTAGCGGTAACTGCAGTATTAGCACAGTGCACAGTGGCGCCAATTGGCTAGTCAGTAGGACAGAAAGGAGGGGACTCATTGACATGCATACATAACCAGGTGGCCTATCACAACAAATAACCTTAGACAAAATGTGAATTAAAAGGAGAATGTACTGTGTGTACAAAAAGTACATTTTAATATGCCCAATTATTTTTAATATGTATTAAATAATAATAATAATATTAATTTTCTCAGGGTTACTTTTGTCCTTCAACATAATACATAGTAGAAGATAATTATTATAAATAATGTGCCTTAATTGAAGTACCTTAAATAAACATACATGTATTTAAATATGCATGCGTTATTTAAATACACTGGTGTAATACCTTAGTACATGTTTGTTTGACTTTTGGTATACCACTCCTGGAGAAAAATGCACAAATGACACACTTTATATATAGCGTGGAAGCCTAAATCCAAGTAGATTGTATTTTTTCCCCTTTGGATCTACATTGAAATCATACTACATGACCTCTCTGTAATCCAATTTACAGAATAACTTTAGTCCTTGCATATACTTTCAAAGGGTGAATTAAGGTTGCTCACTGTAACTCTAAACTCTGACATACACTGTAAACTGGCATGTAAAAATGATTCAGAATCTAAATTGTAACACCAAAGTCAGTTGTCTTTAATTGCATCTATCCACATAAATGTCTACACTACCACATTCCTTGTAAATGTGCTGTATTTATATAGCGCTTTTCTAGTCTTAACGACTACTCAAAGCGCTTTTACATCATGCAGGAAACATTCACCATTCATACACTGTGGCCGAGGCTGCCGTACAAGGTGCCACCTGCTCATCAGATATACACTCAAACACACACATTCACACTCCGATGCGCAGCACCAGGGGCAACTCGGGGTTCAGTGTCTTGCCCAAGGACACTTCAACACGGGCCGGGATTGAACCACCAACCTTCCGATTGGC
>NW_022605624.1:150615-153804 GCF_008692095.1 Etheostoma spectabile | reverse complement strand
TCTACCACTGAGCCACAGCCGCCCCCTCACAGCGCCCCCTCTCGCCCCTTCTTTGGTCATCACTCATTTAATCTTTAGCTTAATTTTTGGTTGTTATTGTTTTTGTTCAAAGCTTTTTTAATTTGTATTTGTCTTTTATCAAACAATTTTGCTAAGAAGTAGAAAATAGAGAAAGGAGGAATATAAGTACCAATAGCCCAATGCCAACAGATACAACAAGATACACAAGATTAAGTAAAGACAGTGAAACAAATTCAGTTCAAATTGAGATTGTTTTTTAATCTTTAGAATCACTATCAAAAACTGGCTCAGAAGTTTTTAAAATGCTCCTACCTTTTCAAATTCCTCTATATTTCCTAAAATCAATCCAAGTGAAAAAGTAGGAGGTAAAGCAACGTTTGTCTTTTTCACTGAGTGTCTCTCACTTAAATCTACCCCTATTCCCTCATTCCGACAGGTGGATCTGGCAACCATTCAGGACTGAGCCACTCCTTCATACCTGTTCGCTAGCGTAACTGCTTTAACAGTGTTTACTCTGCCAACCGCCAACGACATAAATACTTAAGACTGCAACTTCCCCTTTCACTGTTTGAAACTTAAGCAACAACAGGGTGGATTGCTAATGTTGTCCTTCTTCTCTGTGATTGTAGAAAGATAAGTTGGAGGCAGAATATGACATTCCCAGCAGCGTTTTTTACACTGCAGAGGACATCCTTATGCGCATACTATCCTTGAAAGACAGTCCGGTTAAAAAAAATAAACTATGAGGACATACCTACTGTCTGTTAATCTGCTGCAGCAGTGTCTAGACTTGCTTGATAAAGTAACCAAATATTTACATGATGACACAGACAGCTGATTCAGACATGACATTAAAACATGGGATAGACAATCCCATGACCTGTAGCTCCTGCATAAACTGTCATCTTGACTCGTATAGTAATCAAAGCTGCAGAGGATGTATATGTAATGTAAATGTTTGTTTTTCAAATGATCTATCTGATAATGATTGTGGAGCAGTAAATGAAATCCCCTCTTGTGTTTGATATTAATTGGGGAAACGTTTCATGTTCACTCTGATGAACATGAAATGATGTTCACGTCAATGACAACAGAGGACCATGAGGATAATGTCTGTGTTCTTCATTCTTTCTAAACTTCACTGAGTACTTTGATGTCAGCAATATGATTTAATGTATTACAAATAGCTCAGGTAAATGTCAAGTCCTTGTGGCCCCCTAAACAATGTAGGCTTTGTGCAGTTGCGTTTATCCGGGCTTCACTGTGACCATCCCCTTACATATTCAGTGTATAGAGCCACTGCCAACTTTTGGTCTCAAAACAACAGGAGTACATTTATTTCAATTTCATTGCATAAAACAATGGAGCAGATGAAAGTCTTTGTGCTTGTTACATACCTAAGACTTCACACCTCAAGTGACCAAACAGTTCTCCACAATCGGTAAGATAAATTCAACACTCTAAAACTACTTTTATATATATTATTCTAGCTGAACTGAATACAAAAAGCCATTGTACTTTAAAAATAATGCTTACATTTGTTCAAATTGACAACAATATGAGACATGTTGAAATCATCTGTGTGTCTGAAAATAAACTCATACTATTGAGTATAACCAGCATGTCAGATTACTTTGAACTATGAAAACATTGTGATAAATATCTCGAGTTAAGCAGATTACAGTGAGCACGTGAACGTTCTCAGTAAAGAATTGTGGCAATCAGTGTAATGTAACAATGTACAAACTTTGTTAATGTATTTAAGTAGAATTTTAACATATCTCCGGTTGGATACGGTCACATTTTTACCGGTACCGATAAGGTAAGAGAAATTTGGTGCTGGTACCCAATTGCACCTTTTTTTGGCACTTCCAAATTGGTACCAATAAAACATTCATATCAACTGAAATTGTAAAAATAATTCCAATCCTTTTTATCCTATTATTTGTTTAGAACATTTTAAAAACCACGCAAAATTACCCCACCCTACCTCCCTGTCCCCTCCCTAACCCATCGGTACAACCTATTTAATTAAATGATTATTAATTTATTAACTGCACTTTAACTTTGATTCTTTTATTTGTAGCTTCTATTTTTGACTTGTATATTTTTATCTCTTTCATGACTGTTCTGTAAAGCTTTAAAAAAAAGGCTTTTTGCTGAAATGTGTTTCAGAAATAAATTTGTATTACATTACAACCTACAGCCCGTCAATCAGTCACGAGGGCATAGACAACCCTTTTGTGCCTGTCTCAGAGAACGTTTAATTGCACCACGGACGCTTTCACCTCGCGATTGCGGCCACTTTATAGGCGTTGACGTGACTCCACGTAATTGAAAAAATAATGTATTTTCGCTCCGTCTGCACACCCGTCTTCTCTGTCACACATGCAGAGAAGACAGGGAAACTCACGCTTGTTTACTCTCAGGTTTGATTTAACGTTAAATCATTGCTCATAGATTGCAAGGTATTGCAGGCTCCATTCCAGTTGGTGACATACTGCCTGTTTTTTGCCAACTCTAAAGAAGAAAAGGAGGAAGAATAATAGCGTTATGGAAGCCAGATTTGGAAGTAATGTTTTCGAGTGAAGTTGGAGTAAAACTTTTTCTAATAAAATAATTTAAATTCAGTTTTTTGTCAACTCACTCAAAATATACAGAGTTTGGTCCTTTAACTTGAGTGAATTGTTCCTGCAAAGTCCCAGAAAAGACTTTGAATTTGATGTTAAAGAATGTGTGGAAACTCTGAATATTATGCTTTACTTTAAGGAAGCTACAATAAACTTCATTATCAAAGTTGTTGTTTTTTTACTTTTATACTTTATAAAGAACTTTATACAAGACTTTATTTTAAGAACTTTACATCGTGTATAGAGTCGGTAGAGCCTAAATTTAGAGGAAGTAACATGCAGTCACTGTCATTCACGTTAGCCTCGATTGATTATTAAATGAATACAATGGTGTCATGCCAGCGTATTTCTACCTAATTTCCCTCTCCAAAACGACTTCAGAAGTCTCCATTGACTGAAGTAACTTAAGTCACAGCGTTTACTTGCTTTGGTGTTTGTAAAGCATTGAAGTTCAAGAAAGAATGGTTCACATTAGAAAATATCCTTTTTCATTTTATTCTTCTATATAGATGCACTCCCCTACAAAATCACCGCAGTA
>NW_022605624.1:150273-150605 GCF_008692095.1 Etheostoma spectabile | reverse complement strand
ATTTATTATTTCCAAATAGAGCTATTTATGTCGTCTTTTAAAAATTATTTTTTCTTTTTTCCTATCGCAATATACCGTATATCGCAGGGGAAAAAAATATCGCAATGTCAGATTTTTCCAATATTGTGCAGGCCTACTTGCAACTGTCACAAAAAACTGTAATAACTGCTGTTAAACACAAAATTGTTACGATAATGTAAGTGCACAACTGAACAAGACATTAGGGATGAACAAGTACAGCATTATCTGTATCTGTATCTGAAGTGGGCAGATTTAACCCGGAAGTGGGTTGGGTTCTCTTGAAATGGGCGGGGCTTTAACCGGTATGTTAT
>NW_022605624.1:148459-150263 GCF_008692095.1 Etheostoma spectabile | reverse complement strand
CAATTGATATGGGTTGATCAGAAATTGTTATATTTATTGCGGATTAGAAAACTATTTCCATGACAGCATCAGCATTGAGCTTCAGATCAGAGGTGTTGTCATGGTAACAAGCAAACTATATAGGCCTACAGTATAGAACAAGTTTTGCAACAATAAACACAACAATGTGGTTGCAATTATTAGGTAAAATGTAATGAACAAGAGTTTTCATACTCAACAATATAACTTTCTTTTTTTAATGTTTAATTTTTCTATGTTCAGTGTGATAATTTTTTTTTGTTTCTTTTTTATTTTCACACCAGGTATGTGTGAGTGTGTAATATTATTTATTTATACCGCAACTGCCTTTTATTTTTTTTATAAAACACAGCAAGAAAGTTTCAGACATTAAAAAAAAATGGTTAGAGCCAGCAGGCAGTTTAAAAAAAAAAAAAACTCAGATGGCAGAGATGCAACGGAGTCGCATTCTACCAACACTATGTCTGAACAAACCCAACGGTTACCAGAAGTCTCCTGGTTACTAGGTACTAGTTCAAACCGAAGTATAAAACAAACCTGAAGCTGAAGAAACCCTAAATGTTAACGGGAAAAGCCCCGCGGACCTGAGAAGAGAGATGTTCACTTCTCTGTGTTCTATGTGCGAGTGAGTGGAGAGGCGCTGTGACTAGCACTGTGACTAGCCTATCACAGAATAGTGTAAGGGAGAGGCGCAGTGACTAGCACTGTGACTAGCCTATCACAGAACGGAGACACAGTCAGTGGAGACTTATTCAATCCGAGCACAGATATTGACTCGCATTACTCGTATAATACTTGTACTCGGCAAAAGTGCTTTATCCGTACTGGATACTCGTTTCAGCCGAGTACTCGGCTCATCCCTACAAGACATATAACATAGGTACAGTCATTCTTAGACATTGTAATGCAGAATGTTACATTTTAGATCTTGAAATGTTCAAAAAAGAGTAGACCTATGTTATTTATTTTTTTGAGTTGTGTATATACAATATCCCAAATGTTTCCAACAATGTTCAAACCATAAGACATCTGCAATTTTAACCAAGGTAATAGTTGGTTACTGTTACATTTATTCACCTGTTGAGGGCGTCCCATCTTCTACATTTGTTTTACCTATATATTTTAACTAAGTGGAAGGTATCAGAAAAAAACCTGGTCTGTTCATTTTGAAGAGGAGACCTTTAGGGATAACTTGGCTTCCTGTAAAAACCTCCTGAACGTCTGGATGTTAACAAAAGCGACAGCTTACCTCACAGCCCCTCCGGGACATCCTTTTTCCACCAAACAGTGTCAAGGAAAAACTGAATTGTATGTGTAACTGCTTAATTTAATGTTTTTCATGACTTTGATCAACTGGGGCCTCATTTATAAAACTCTGTGTAGAATCTATATTAAATATTTGTGTCTACAAATGAGAAAAATAAACCAAAAAATAAAAACCTAGTGTATGCCTACCAGTGTGCAATTTCAATTGAATAAGGCTGAATCCCATTCCTTAGTCTTACCCCTACCCCTTACCCCTTCCCCTCGTTTTTGTGCGTTCACACGGGACCTAGTGGTGTCCCAATTGTTAGGGGTAGGGGATAGACCAAGGGGTGTATACCCCTAGGAACCGAGTGTGGACGCGACCTCACTTGTAAACACAAAAGCAGTGTTTGGCTGCCGCATCGACCAGAGAGACACATAAATGTAAGTACTTTCGGCTTAAATAATTGATTTAAATGACAGTGACGCCAAATAAATCACCAGGAGCTATATCTTGACTCCCGTATTCATTTGAATGGAG
>NW_022605624.1:147919-148449 GCF_008692095.1 Etheostoma spectabile | reverse complement strand
TGCTGAATTGTGTACATGTACACACAAGGAGAGCAGCACAGTGAAAAGACGAGTACGCAGCTGGCTAAACAATGCTACAGCAGTAGATTGCAGCGAGTAAACAAAATATAACTGTCATGGATGACAAGGATTTCCAAGACCCTAAAGAAACTCAGGGCTCACACCATGGAGCATCAGTTCCCAGTTCCCAGCATTTACGATCATCACGATCATCACAATCATCAGTGGGTGTTATAGCTGCACGAGCAAGAGCAAAAGCAGAGGCTGCACGAGCCTGTGTTGAATCTGCAGACAGGGAGATTGCTATTAAAATTGACAAAGCTAGACTAGAGGCTAATTTGGAAGCTCTGCATCGTGAAAAGGAGGCTGCAGCTGCTTCGGCCGAGGCACAAATATTGGAGGCAGCAGCAAAACAAACAGCATGAAGGTGAGGATTTTCACAGTGGAAAAAGCTACCAAGCAACAGGACAAGGCCGACAGGAACGCGTGGCTGATTATGTAAAAGATCAAGCTACACGTCTGAGCCAGCA
>NW_022605624.1:147648-147909 GCF_008692095.1 Etheostoma spectabile | reverse complement strand
TCAGCCTTACACTTCCAACATGAGCAACAAGCAATGCACCCCGTTGGATTGGCCTCTCAATGTTCTCTGAATGCTTTTGAGGAAGATGGTAACCAGCATGTTGAAGGTGTTGCCTGCCCCTTACAACTTAATCCACAACAATGGTCAGAGAATGCCCAGACCACACAAATACGTTGCAACACGCAGTCCAGCTGCAAGGAAGAACTCTCCCTCAGGTGAAAAAAGAGACATTACGGACCAATAACATATTGCATGAAATGC
>NW_022605624.1:145218-147638 GCF_008692095.1 Etheostoma spectabile | reverse complement strand
TTAAATGCCCCTCAGTATTCAAATAGTTCCCCTGTTCGACAGCCAGAGTCTTCAGTTAGGTTGGATATGGCAAAGTGTCTAGCACGCAAAGAGCTTGTCAGCACCGCCTATCACATTTTGACGACCGCCCAGAAACGTATAGAGCTTGGAAGTCATCTTTTCTCAACACAATAAGGGATTTGGACCTTACAGCTGGAGAACAGTTGGACTTGCTATCAAAATGGCTTGGTAATGAGTCAGCAGAATACGTCAGGTGTTTGAGGGCAGTTCACATAAGCAACCCACAAGCAGCTCTAAAAATGACTTGGGAAAGGCTTGATGAGTGTTATAGTGCTCCAGAGGTCATAGAAAGTGCTCTCTTTAAGAAGCTTGACAATTTTCCAAAGATCACAAATAAGGACAACCACAAGTTAAGAGAACTAGGGGATATTTTAATGTAACTACTCTCAGGTAAGGAAGATGACTATCTACCAGGCTTGGCATACTTGGACACCGCCCGCGGCATCAGCCCCCTTGTAGAAAAGCTGTCATATGGCTTGCAGGAGAAATGGATTTCTCAGGTATCAAAGTATAAGGAGGAGTATCATTTTTCCTACCCTCCGTTTTCTTTCTTCACCTATTTCATATTCCACCAGGCTAAAACAAGAATTGACCCAAGCTTTGCACTTCCAGGTAACAGCTCTCCTTGGAGTGGGAAACCTCCTTTAAAGCGAGTGATCTTCAGAACTCCAGTGTCAGTGCATAAAACTAATGTTTTTCCTGTTGCAGCTCAGAACAAAACAGCACCTAATGATGATGCAGCTAAGCACTGTCCCATCCACAACAAGCCTCATTTGCTCAGGAAATGCTGTGGCTTCAGATTGAAACCAATTGAGGAACAGAAAGCCTACCTGAAAGAGCAGGGGATCTGCTTTAAGTGCCGCTCTTCATCTTCGCATCTTACTCGTAACTGCAAAGCTGCATTGAAGTGTGACGAATGCAACGGTGATCATCACCTTACAGCTTTACATCCTGGTCCACCTCTATGGTCACTCAGTGCCTCAAACTCCCCATCAGAGGAAGGCGGGGAGGAGGAAAAAGAGGATGCCTTGTCAACACCTGCTGTGAACTCTCTGTGCACTGAGGTTTTTGGCAGCACCATTACAGCAAAGTCATGCTCCAAGATTTTCCTTGTCAATGTCTATCCTAAAGGGCACCAAGAGTATGCTGTCAAGATGTATGCTATGCTCAATGACCAAAGCAACAGATCTTTAGCCAGGTCAGAGTTTTTTGATTTGTTCGGCATCCACAGTCATACGCTTTCCCACACTTTAAAGACATGTGCCGGCATGAGATCTATCAGATCTCAGGCTATCAGATTGAAGCACTGAAAGGTGGAGTTAGTCTTACACTTCTGACACTGATTGAATGCAATGACATACCAGACAACTGTGAAGAAATCCCAACACCTAAGGCTGCTATCCATCAACTCCACCTCAAGAGCCTTGCGGCTGAGATTCCAGCTCTAGATAAAGAAGCCCACATCCTTCTTCTGCTTGGGAGAGACATTCTTAGAGCCCACAAGGTGAGGAAGCAGATTAACGGTCCTGGTAACACTCTTTGCTCAGAAGCTAGACCTAGGGTGGGTCTTGGTGGGTGATGTATGCTTAGGAAATGCCCATAAGCCCACCGTTAGCACCTTTAAGACGAGCATCCTAGAAGACGGAAGTCCTACTTTGTTTAGACCGTGCGTAAGTCATGTCCACCTTAAAGAAAAGGTAAATTCCAGCTCATTGTATGGATTCTCTCATGAACGATGGAATAGTAACATGGATGAGGATTCCCTCGGGCTCACAGTCTTCAAGAGAACAGTGGATGATGAAAAGCGTGCACTCTCTATAGAGGATGAACACTTTCTAAAGATCATGGACGAACAGGTTTTCCAGGATGAGTCTTCCAGCTGGGTGGCACCTCTCCCCTTCAGGTATCCGAGACCACCTCTGCCAAACAATCGAGAACAAGCAGTAAACCGTCTGACTTCTCTACGGCGCACACTAGAACGAAAGCCAAAAATGAAGGAACAGTTTGTTGCTTTCATGCAGAAGGTGTTCGACAACAACCACGCAGAGCCAGCTCCTCCACTTACGAAGGGAAAGGAGAGCCGGTATTTACCAACTTTTGGAGTTTATCACCCAAGAAAACCAGACCAGATCAGAGTGGTTTTCAAATCCAGAGCGCAATACAATGGCATCTCTCTGAACAATGTCCTGCTCACTGGACCGCACCTGAATACCAGCCTCATGGGTGTCTTGGTTCGCTTCAGGAAGGAGCGTGTGGCCGTGACTGCAGACAATCAACAGATGTTTCAGTTTTGTAGTGAGAGACGATCATGTGGTTGAGTATAGGATGAGGGTCCATGTGTTTGGCAACAGCCCCTCGCC
>NW_022605624.1:144847-145208 GCF_008692095.1 Etheostoma spectabile | reverse complement strand
ACCTACGGCCTCAGAAGAGCTGCTATGAAGGGAGAACAGCAATATGGATCAAACACCAGACACTTTGTAGAACGTGAGTTCTATGTGGATGATGGACTCATTTCATTGCCTTCTGAGGAGGAGGCTTTACCCTGCTAAAGAGAACACAAGCCTTTCTCTCTGATTCAAACTCAAGGCTTCATTAAATAACATCAAACAACGTAGATGTTCTGAGAGCATTTCAAGTGGAAGAGAATGCAAAAGACTTTAAGGACTTTGACCTGGATGGAGAAACCATTTCAACACAGCGCAGCCTTGGTTTAATCTGGGAAGTTGCTCCTGATACATTTACTTTCCAGGCATCTGTCAGCAACAAGTCATT
>NW_022605624.1:144572-144837 GCF_008692095.1 Etheostoma spectabile | reverse complement strand
GTGGAGTTCTGTCCACAATAAACAGCCTTTTTGATTATCTTGGGTTTGTTGCTCCTGTCACTATTCAAGGGAAGTTTGTACTCAGGGAGCTGTCTATTTAATTAAGTGACTGGGATGCTCCACTTCCACAAGAGAAATGGGGGTGCGTGGGAGTCATGGAGAGACTCTCTACAAGGTCTGCAGCAGCTTCATATCCCGCGAGCTTACACAGTTAGCTCTCCCACAAACGCCAAGCGAAAGGAAATCTGCATCTTCTCAGATGCTT
>NW_022605624.1:144438-144562 GCF_008692095.1 Etheostoma spectabile | reverse complement strand
CCAAAGCCATCGGTGCCGTGGTATATCTCAAGACAACGGATGACAATGGTCAGATCAACATCGGTTTTATTCTAGGAAAGGCAAGACTGGCATCAAAAACAGAGCCCACAATACCCAGACTGGA
>NW_022605624.1:143884-144428 GCF_008692095.1 Etheostoma spectabile | reverse complement strand
GGCTGTACTAGCAGTGGAAATGGCTGTGCTTGTTGTCCTTGAAATTGACTTCCAGCTTGATGCAGTCACCTTCTACTGTGACAGTAAGTTGGTACATATATAATGAGTCAAAACGGTTCTAAGTGTATGTCCACAACAGAGTTCAAAGAATTCAACAATTCACACAGACAAAGCAGTGGCATTATATACCTACAGAGCATTATCCTGCCGATCATGCTTCCAGGTCTGTTCAAGCTTCTCAGCTCATCAGTACCAACTGGCTGACAAGACCAGCATTATTGTATAAACTGCAGGAAACCTACAGCAAACAGCTTAATGTGTTTGAGCTCATTGATCCAGACTCAGATACAGAGATCCAACCACAAGTGACAAGCTGTGCCACTAGCACATGGAACAAGCCACTCACCCCGGAGAGATTTAACAGATTCTCTTCCTGGAACTCTTTGCAAAGAGCGGTTGCAACAGTCATTCATGTAACCTATTTCGTTTCAGTCCTCGACCAGAGTTCCTACTCAGCGCAGCGGTTGGCATCAATGTACAAAAC
>NW_022605624.1:142273-143874 GCF_008692095.1 Etheostoma spectabile | reverse complement strand
CAGTGATCTGTCAAAGGCAATGAAGACAATAATCTTCTCTTTGCAGAAGACAACCTTCTCTGAGGAATTGGACACTCTCTCCAACGGACAAAGTGTCAACAAGAAAAGCCTACTGGCCAAGTTAAATCCACTCATAGATGAGGACGGCCTGCTTAGAATTGGTGGCAGACTAAAGCTAGCAGATCTAAGCAGCCAGGAGAAGAACCCTATCATCTTGCCTGGTAAGCATTATGTCTCCACCTTGCTCATACGTCATTATTATGAGCAAGTGGAGCACCAAGGCCGCACTTTCACTGAGGGAGCCATTCCAGTAGCTTGAATATGGCTCATAAGTGGCAAGAGATGCATAAGCAGCATTCTTCATGGATGCGTCATTTGTCGAAAGCAACGTGGAAAAATGGAGAGGCAGAAGATGTTATACCTACCAGAAGAGCGGCTAAGCACTTCACCACCTTTCACGTACACAGGTCTGAATGTCTTTGGTCCTTGGGATGTGGTTGCAAGGTGCACAAGAGGAGGCTTATCACACAGTAAACGTTGGGCAGTGCTCTTCACTTGCCTGAGCACTCGCGCCGTTCACATAGAAGTCATTGAGTCCATGGATGCTTCATCCTTCATTAACTCACTCAGAAGGTTCTTTGCTATCCATGGCCCCTCCATACAGATATACTCTGACTGTGAAACAAATTTCGTTGGTGCTTGCAATGAACTAGAGTTCAACAAGGTAATGAAATAGTCTAAGGTACAGAGGTATGTCAACAGCCAAGGTTGCACATGGGATTTCAATCCACCCCACTCTTCTTATATGGGGGGTTCATGGGAGCGCATGATCGGAGTGGCAAGGAGAATCTTGGATTCTATGCTGATGCGTACAGGCTATTCCGGCTTGTCTCATGAAGACCTGAGCACTCTGATGGCCGAAGTGACAGCCATTTTCAACTCCAGGCCTCTAGTTCCAGTCTCTACAGATACAGACTATCCTCTGATACTTACCCCGATGATGCTCCTTACTCAGAAGCAGAGCGTGCCGCCTCCACCTGGGAAATTCACAGAGAAGGATCTTTATAAACAGCAGTGGCGTCAGGTGCAGACCTTAGCGAATCAGTTTTTGAGTCGCTGGAAGCAAGAATATCTGCATACTCAGCAAGTTCGTCACAAATGGCAAGACTCATGTCCTAACATCGAAGTAGGTGATGTTGTGCTCTTAACAGACAGCAAAGCAGCTCGAAACGACTGGCCAATGGCAATCATAACGAGCACTTTTCCCACCAATGATGGTAGAGTTCGCAAAGTAGAGCTCAAGGTGACCAAGGAAGGATCAAGCAAGAAGTTCTTTAGACCTGTATCTGAGATCACTTTCCTTCTGAAAAATTAGGGATGAGGCCTGATTTGTTGTTATCTATCTGTGGCATATTTACAGATGCCAGGCGGGGAGTGTTTTGCCATCAGGTTTATTGAATTAACCCCCTACCGGCCCTTTAAATTTATTGTAGTTTGAGATGCACTTTGACCCAGAACAGGAAGTCAGACATTTTAGTTTTAGCAGGCAGTCTTATTTTTGCTGAATGGACTCATTTCATCTGCTGCCATCCTTCTTTTGT
>NW_022605624.1:141996-142263 GCF_008692095.1 Etheostoma spectabile | reverse complement strand
GAAAGCATCGTCTGTAAGTACTAGTTTAGCACAGATCATAGAAGAATATCTGGGCATTATTTTTGCGATGAATGTTTTACTAAGCCTTATTTTTGTAAATCAGTAAATTTTAGTATTAACAACATGTATCAGCTTAACTACATGCCATGAAGACTGTATACTTTAATTACTATACAACTGATGCATAGTAGCTATGTAGAGTTTATATTACACTGTATACTTTGATTGTGCATCTTGCTTATCCCTTGTATGGTATTCGGGTCAAAT
>NW_022605624.1:129876-141986 GCF_008692095.1 Etheostoma spectabile | reverse complement strand
CAAATTTTAACAAGAAGAAAAATGTTCCAATTTTACATTTTTTCTACCTGAAAATAAACGGCCTTTCCTTATTTTCTGTGATAAACATGTATTCCTGACTCAATCCAGAACATTATTCTGGACATGACCACTCGTGTTTTTTCCATAGTGGATTTTTGACATGAATTATAACCTTATGATAAAAAAATTAATCCCACTTTCATTTTTAATTGTGTGCTAGTAGAGACTGATTTCATTCCCTAAACATATATGTTATCTCAATTGTTTGAAATTGAGATTAAGACTATTTGTTTATAGATTATTAAGTAAAACTTTATTTCAGTATTGTTTTTAAAACCCCAAATAAGTCCCGGGTCAATTTGACCCGAGGGATACGAGAAGGTCCCTAAACGGAAGACAACACAAGGGTTATTGTATATTTTTGTTTATGTTCTACAGTTTCACTCCTATTCATACTGTATACGCCAAATAAATCACCAGGAGCTTGGACACTGAATTGTGTACACGTACACGTACACACACAAGGAAAGCAGCACAAAATCCCAAACCAATTGTTAATTGTGGACACGTGGATCAGCCTCATATCCCGTCCTCAACATGCCCATTTTCCACCCTACATTCAATCATATTGATTCAACTATAAATACTGGGAAAAAAAATAACTTGATGGTTATTATGACAAAATACTGGAATTTTTACTAGATGACATGACTATTTTGAAATAATTAATCATTCTGGAATTACTGGGGGTGATTTTGTAGGAGAGTGCATCTGCATAGAAAATGTATGTGAACCATCCTTTCGTGAACTTTCATGCAAACACAAAAGCAAGTGAGCGCTGTGACTACTCTTTGAAGTGATTTTTGAGAGGGAAATTAGGTTGACTCACATTGAATTCATATAGTAATTTACTATCAAACCTGGCTAGAGAAGAAGAAGACATACGTAATTAATCGCTCAAGGGAAAGTCACGATTTATTATATTAATAATGCATGCATGTTGCTTTCCCTGAAAAAAGCAGGCTCCTTAATGTTGCTCCCTTCCTGTTCCTCACTCATTTTCAGGTTGTGGTCAACAACTAACATTAGCAGGGCCTGCTATGGTTGTTTGATAAATTGATCAATATTAAATCGTGATTGGTGGTCCACTGGGCAGGCAGAGCCTGCATCTTACGGACTAGCAACACATTCCATGTATCCAAGAACCCTTTAATCAGTGTAAATTACGTTATATTAGACTAGTATCAGACAGACTTCACTTGTACACTAGAGGTTTTTCCCATACATAGGTTCTACTGGTGTGCACCACCCAGGTAGATAAAATCTGAATTTAAAACGATTTATTTTTTAAAGCGCACCCAGACCAGCAGCCTCCAATCCCTTGCCCTCATGAAGTCTCGCGCCTCATGTATGACAACATCAACAATGTTGCACTTCAGGCTCAAAAGGCTATTGTTAGTAGTAGAATGCTGCTGGTGGTCTTGCCGTGGGATTAACTGTAGTAATAAAACTGTTGAAACTAGGGATGAGCGAGTACAGCATTATCTGTATCTGTATCTGTTTACCAGAATTGTTATATTTATTGCGGATTAGAAAACTATTTCCTGACACATCAGCATTGAGCTTCAGATCAGATGTGTTGTCATGGTAAACAGCAAACTATATAGGCCTACAGTATAAACAAGTTTTGCAACAATAACACACCAATGTGGTTGCAATTATTAGGTAAAATGTAATGAACAAGAGTTTTCATACTCAACATATAACTTCTTTTTTTAATGTTTAATTTTTCTATGTTCAGTGTGATAATTTTTTTTGTTTCTTTTTATTTTCACCAGGTATGTGTGAGTGTGTAATATTATTTTTTACCGCAACTGCCTTTTTTTTTTTTATAAAACACAGCAAAAGTTTCAGACATTAAAAAAAATGGTTAGAGCCAGCAGGCAGTTTAAAAAAAAAAAAAACTCAGATGGCAGAGATGCAACGGAGTCGCATTCTCACAACACTATGTCTGAACAAACCCAACGGTTACCAGAAGTCTCCTGGTTACTAGGTACTAGTTCAAACCGAAGTATAAACAAACCTGAAGCTGAAGAAACCCTAAATGTTAACGGGAAAACCCCGCGGACCTGAGAAAGAGATGTTCACTTCTCTGTGGTTCTATGTGCGAGTGAGTGGAGAGGCGCTGTGACTAGCACTGTGATAGCCTTCACAGAATAGTGTAGAGGAGAGGCGCAGTGACTAGCACTGTGACTAGCCATCACGAACGGAGACACAGTCAGTGGAGACTTTTCAATCCAGCACAGATATTGACTCGCATTACTCGATAATACTTGTACTCCAAAAGTGCTTTATCCGTACTGGATACTCGTTTCAGCCGAGTACTCGGCTCATCCCTACAGAACATATAACATAGGTACAGTCATTCTTAGACATTGTAATGCAGAATGTTCAATTTTAGATCTTGAAATGTTCAAAAAAGAGTAGACCTATTTATTTATTTTTTTGAGTTTGATATACAATATCCCAAATTTTCCACAATGTTCAAACCAAAGACATCTGCAATTTTAACCAAGGTAATAGTGGTTACTGTTACTTTATTCACCTGTTGAGGGCGTCCCATCTCTACATTTGTTTTACCTATATTTTTAACTATGTGAAGGTATCAGAAAAAACCTGGTCTGTTCATTTTGAAGAGGAGACCTTTAGGGATAACTTGGCTTCCTGTAAAAACCTCCTGAACGTCTGGATGTTAACAAAAGCGCCAGCTTACCTCACAGCCCCTCCGGACATCCTTTTTCCACCAAACAGTGTCAGAAAAACTGAATTGTATGTGTAACTGCTTAATTTAATGTTTTTCATGACTTTGATCAACTGGCCTCATTTAAAACTCTGTGTAGAATCTATATTAAATATTTGTGTCTACAAATGAGAAAAATAAACCAAAAATAAAAACCTAGTGTATGCCTACCAGTGTGCAATTTCAATTGAATAAGGCTGAATCCCATTCCTTAGTCTTACCCCCCTACCCTTACCCCTTCCCCTGTTTTTTGTGCTTTCACACGGACTAGTGGTGTCCCAATTGTTGAGGGTAGGGGATAGACCAGGGGTGTATACCCCTAGGAACCGAGTGTGGACGCGACCTCACTTGTAAACAAAAAGCAGTGTTTGGCTGCCGCATCGACCAGAGAGACACATAAATGTAAGTACTTCGGCTTAAATAATTGATTTAATAATACGATGACGCCAAATAAATCACCAGGAGCTATATCTTGACTCCCGTATTCATTTGAATGGAGTTTGGCTTACTGCTGAATTGTGTACATGTACACACAAGGAGAGCAGCACAGTGAAAAGACGAGTACGCAGCTGGCAAAACTAAACAATGCTACAGCAGTAGATTCAGGCAGTAAACACAAATACGTCATGGACAAGATTCCACCTAAAGAAACTCGTCCCACCATGAGCATCAGTTCCCAGTTCCCGCATTTACGATCATCACGATCATCACATCATCAGTGGTGTTTATAGCTGCACGAGCAAGAGCAAAAGCAGAGGCTGCACGAGCCTGTGTTGAATCTGCAGACAGGGAGATTGCTATTAATTGACAAAGCTAGACTAGAGGCTATTGTGAAGCTCGCATCGTGAAAGGAGGCTGCAGCTGCTTCGGCCGAGGCACAAATATTGGAGCAGCAGCAAAACAAACAGCATGAAGGTAGGATTTTCACAGTGGAAAAGCTACCAAGCAACAGGACAAGGCCGACAGAACGCGTGGCTGATTATGTAAAAGATCAAGCTACACGTCTGACCGCAATCTAAATCAGCCTTACACTCCAACATGAGCAACAACAATGCACCCCGTTGGATGGCCTCTCAATGTTCTCTGAATGCTTTTGAGGAAGATGGTAACCAGCTGTTGAAGGTGTTGCCTGCCCTTACAACTTAATCCACAACAATGGTCAGAGAATGCCCGACCACACAAAAACGTTGCAACACGCGTCCAGCTGCAAGGAAGAACTCTCCTCTCAGGTGAAAAAAAGAGACATTACGGACCAATAACATATTGCATGAAATGCCCAGGTTAAATGCCCCTCATATTCAAATAGTTCCCCTGTTCGACAGCCAGAGTCTTCAGTTAGGTTGGATATGGCAAAGTGTCTAGCCAAAGAGCTTGTCAGCACCGCCTATCAAATTTTGACGACTGCCCAGAAACCTCTAGAGCTTGGAAGTCATCTTTTATCAACCAATAGGGATTTTGACCTTACGCGAGAACGTAGCTGCTTCAAATGTTGTTGCTCGAAGTAGTCAGGTTAGGGCAGTTCAATATGCCCCAGCAGCTTAAAATGATTGAAAGCTTAGTAAGAGGCATCTATAAGTGAGGTGTCTTCCAGAGGTCATAGCAAAGGCTAGCATCATGTTTAAGACTTGACACAATTCCAAGATTACAAATAAGGACACCACAAGTTAAGAGAACTAGGGTATTTAATGTAACTACTCTCAGGTAAGGAGATGACTATCTACCAGGCTTGGCATACTTGGACACCGCCCGCGGCATCAGCCCCCTTGTAGAAAGCTGTCATATGGCTTGCAGGAGAATGGATTTCTAGGTACACAAGTATAAGGAGGAGTATCATTTTTCCTACCCTCCGTTTTCTTTCTTCACCATTTTCATATTCCACCAGGCTAAAACAAGAATGACCCAGCTTTGCACTTCCAGGTAACATCTCCTTGGAGTGGGAAACCTCCTTTAAAGCGAGTGATCTCAGAACTCCAGTGTCAGTGCATAAAACTAATGTTTTTCCTGTTGCAGCTCAGAACAAACAGCACCTAATGATGATGCAGCTAAGCACTGTCCCATCCACAACAAGCCTCATTTGCTAGGAAATGCTGTGGCTTCAGATTGAAACCAATTGAGGAACAGAAAGCCACTGAAAGAGCAGGGGATCTGCTTTAAGTGCCGCTCTTCATTCTTCGCATCTTACTCGTAACTGCAAAGCTGCATTGAAGTGTGACGAATGCAACGGTGACATCACCTTACAGCTTTACATCCTGGTCCACCTCATGGTCACTCAGTGCCTCAAACTCCCCATCAGAGGAAGGCGGGGAGAGGAAAAAGAGGATGCCTTGTCAACACCTGCGTGAACTCTCTGTGCACTGAGTTTTTGGCAGCACCATTACAGCAAGTCATGCTCCAAGATTTTCCTTGTCAATGTCTATCCTAAAGGGCACCAAGAGTATCTGTCAAGATGTATGCTATGCTCAATGACCAAAGCAACAGATCTTTAGCCGGGTCAGAGTTTTTTGTTTGTTCGGCATCCACAGTCATACGCTTTCCACCACTTTAAAGACATGTGCCGGCATGAGATCTATCAGATCTCAGGCTATCAATTGAAGCACTGAAAGGTGGAGTTAGTCTTCACTTCTGACACTGATTGAATGCAATGACATACCAGACAACTGTGAAAAATCCCAACACCTAAGGCTGCTATCCATCAACTCCACCTCAAGAGCCTTGCGGCTGAATTCCAGCTCTAGAAAGAAGCCCACATCCTCTTCTGCTTGGGAGAGACATCTTTAGACCACAAGGTAGGAAGCAGATAACGGTCCTGGTAACACTCTTTCTCAGAAGCTAACCTAGGGGGGGGGTCTTGGTGGGTGATGTATGCTTGGAAATGCCCATAACCACCGTTACACCTTTAAGACGAGCATCCTAGAAGACGGAAGTCCTACTTTGTTTAGACCGTGCGTAATTCATGTCCACCTTAAAGAAAAGGTAAATTCCAGCTCATTGTATGGACTCTCTCATGACCGCTGGAATATAACATGGATGGGGTTCCCTCTGGCTCACAGTCTTCAGGGAACAGTGGTGATGATAACGTGCACTCTCTATAGAGGATGAACACTTTCTAAAGATCATGGATGCACAGGTTTTCCAGGATGATTCTTCCGCGGGGTGGCACCTCTCCTCTTCAGGTATCCGAGACCACCTCTGCCAAACAATCAAGGACAGCAGTAAACCGTCTCTCTTCTCTACGGCGCACACTAGAGCAAAAGCCAAAATGAAGGAACAGTTTGTTGCTTTCATGCAGAAGGTTTTCGACAACACCACGCAGAGCCAGCTCCTCCACTTACGAAGGGAAAGGAAGCCGGTATTTACCACTTTTGGAGTTTTATCACCCAAGAAAACCAGACCAGATCAGAGTTTTTCAAATCCAAGCGCAATACAATGGCATCTCTCTGAACATGTCTGCTCACTGGACCGCACCTGAATACCACCTCATGGGTGTCTTGGTTCGCTTCAGGAAGGAGCGTGTGGCCGTGACGCAGACAATCAACAGATGTTTCAGTTTTGTAGTGAGAGACGATCATGTGGTTGAGTATAGGATGAGGGTCCATGTGTTTGGCACAGCCCCTCGCCAGCCGTGGCCACCTACGGCCTCAAAGAGCTGCTATGAAGGAGAACAGCAATATGGATCAAACACCAGACACTTTGTAGAACGTGAGTTCTATGTGGATGATGGACTCATTTCATTGCCTTCTGAGGAGGAGGCTTTACCCTGCTAAAAGAACACAAGCCTTTCTCTCTGATTCAAACTCAAGGCTTCATTAAATAACATCAAACAACGTAGATGTTCTGAGAGCATTTCAAGTGGAAGAGAATGCAAAAGACTTTAAGGACTTTGACCTGGATGGAGAAACCATTTCAACACACGCAGCCTTGGTTTAATCTGGAAGTTGCTCCTGATACATTTACTTTCCAGGCATCTGTCAGCAACAAGTCATTCACACGTCGTGGAGTTCTGTCCACAATAACAGCCTTTTTGATTATCTTGGTTGTTTGCTCCTGTCACTATTCAAGGGAAGTTGTACTCAGGGGCTGTCTATTTAATTAAGTGACTGGGATGCTCCACTTCCACAAGAAAATGGGGGTCGTGGGAGTCATGGAGAGACTCTCTACAAGGTCGCAGCAGCTTCATATCCCGCGAGCTTACACAGTTAGCTCTCCCACAAACGCCAAGCGAAGGAATCTGCATCTTCTCAGATGCTTCAACCAAAGCCATCGGTGCCGTGGTATATCTCAAGACACGGTGACAATGGTCAGATCAACATCGGTTTTTTCTAGGAAAGGCAGACTGGCATCAAAAACAGAGCCCACAATACCAGACTGGAGCTGTGTGCGGCTGTACTACGCTGGAAATGGCTGTGCTTGTTGTCCTTGAAATGACTTCCAGCTTGATGCAGTCACCTTCTACTGTGACAGTAAGTTGGTACTATATAGGAGTCAAACGGTTCTAAGTGTATGTCCACAACAGAGTTCAAAGAATTCAACAATTCACACAGACAAAGCAGTGGCTATATATACCTACAGAGCATTATCCTGCCGATCATGCTTCCAGGTCTGTTCAAGCTTCTCAGCTCATCAGTACCAACTGGCTGACAAGACCAGCATTATTGTATAACTGCAGGAACACTACAGCAAACAGCTTAATGTGTTTGAGCTCATTGATCCAGACTCAGATACAGAGATCCAACCCAAGTGACAAGCTGTGCCCCTAGCACATGGAACAAGCCACTCACCCCGGAGAGATTTAACAGATTCTCTTCCTGAACTCTTTGCAAAGAGCGGTTGCAACATTCATTCATGTAACCTATTTCGTTTCAGTCCTCGACCAGAGTTCCTACTCAGCGCAGCGGTTGGCATCAATGTACAAAACCTCACACAGTCAGTGATCTGTCAAAGGCAATGAAGACAATATCTTCTCTTTGCAGAAGACAACCTTCTCTGAGGAATTGGCACCTCTCTCCAACGGACAAGTGTCACGAAAAGCCTACTGGCCAGTTAAATCCACTCATAGATGAGGACGGCCTGCTTAGAATTGGTGGCAGACTAAGCTAGCAATCTAAGCACCAGAGAAGAACCCTATCATCTTGCCTGGTAACATTATGTCTCCACCTTGCTCATACGTCATTATTATGGCAAGTGGAGCACCAAGGCCGCACTTTCACTGAGGAGCCATTCCAGTAGCTTGAATATGGCTCTAGTGGCAAGATGCATAAGCAGCATTCTTCATGGATGCGTCATTTGTCGAAAGCAACGTGGAAAAATGGAGAGGCAGAAGATGTTATACCTACCAGAAGAGCGGCTAAGCACTTCACCACCTTTCACGTACACAGTCTGATGTCTTTGGTCCTTGGGATTTGGTTTGCAAGGTGCACAAGAGGAGGCTTATCACACAGTAAACGTTGGGCATGGCTCTCACTTGCCTGAGCACTCGCGCCGTTCACATAGAAGTCATTGAGTCCATGGATGCTTCATCCTTCATTAATCACCTCAGAAGGTTCTTTGCTATCCATGGCCCCTCCATACAGATATATCTGACTGTGAACAAATTTCGTTGGTGCTTGCAATGAACTAGGTTCAACAAGGTAATGAAATAGTCTAAGGTACAGAGGTATGTCACAGCCAAGGTTGCACATGGGATTTCAATCCACCCCACTCTTCTTATATGGGGGGTTCATGGGAGCGCATGATCGGAGTGGCAAGGAAATCTTGGATTCTATGCTGATGCGTACAGGCTATCCGGCTTGTCTCATGAAGACCTAGCACTCTGATGGCCGAAGTGACAGCCATTTTCAACTCCAGGCTCTAGTTCCAGTCTCGGAAGTGGTCAGATTTTACCCGGAAGTGGGTCGGGTTCTCTTGAAATGTTTGGGGCTTTAACCGGTATGTTATTTAAGCATGCAATTGATATGAGTTGATCAAAAAATTGTTATATTATTGCTGATTTGAAAACTATTTACATGACAGCATCGAGCTTCAGATCAATGGTGTTGTCATGGTAACAAAAACTATATACAGAACGTTTTGCAACAATGAATACAACACATGCGGTTGCATATAAGTAAAATGTAATGAACGAGAGTTTTCATACTCAATTTACTTTTATTTTTAACTTTTTATTTTTTTTGTTTTTGGTTCTTTTTTTCTTTCCACACCAGGTGTGTTGTGTGTGTGTGTGTGTGGTGTGTGTGTGTGTGTGTGTGTGTGTGTGTGTGTGTGTGAGTAAGAGAGAGACACAGAGAGAGAGGGGGCGGGGCAGCTGACAGTAAAAAAAAAAAAAAATCTCCGATGGCACAGACGCAACGGGAGTTGCATTTAAACCAAGCAGCACGTCTGAAAGCCACGTTCACCAGAAACCTACTGGTTACTATGTAAGGACTACAAACCCCACGTTCACCAGAAATCTACTGGTTACCATGTAAGGACTACAAACCGAAGTTAAAAACAAACCTGAAGCTGAAGAAACCCTAAACGTTAACGGAACAGATCCGCAGACCCGATTGACTGACGGAGCGGGAGAGAGAGAGAGAGAGAGAGAGTGAGAGAGAGAGAGAGAGCGCGCATTTCTCCATGTTCTGTGTGTGTGTGATTGATCCGAGCGTGTTTGTAGGCGGGGGGGGGCGCTGTGATTATTACAGAACCCTGCGCGGCCAGTTGAGGAGTTGTATTCAATCCGAGCACGGATATTGACTCATATTACTCGTATAATACTTGTACTCGGCAAAAGTGCTTTATCCGTACCGGATACTCGTTTCAGCCGAGTACTCGGATCACCCCTAGTTGAAACACTCACCGCTGTGAAAGCTCCCTGAATGTCATTTATCAGAGTCTGGTTGTTACCCCTGTCCGCGGCAGTCTCCTCTGCACCATATCTTCATAACGGGGCTGACCGGAGCTAACCCTAAAGCCTTCAGTTCTCCATGCCTGTATCCATTAACTGTATTTATGGACTAAGAAAACCCATCATTTTATTTAATTGGCTGAAAAAGTGTAAAACTACAACTCCTGCGTCACTCTTTGAGTGCCACAGAACATGTTTAGTACAGAACAACATGTCTCCAAAACACAGATTTAAACACTTCAGAAAATGAACAATGATCTAACAAACAAATAGAACAAAAAAAAATAACTTAAGACAGCCCTAGTCTTATAAGATTTAACAGGAGGTAGGAGAATGAACCATTAACATTTGGCACAAAAAATAAACTTTTCAAGCACTTCCATTTAATTAACAACGCACATCATGGCTATACTTTTAACTACCCTGAAATTGTGTCAGATGTAGCATAGTGTCACAATATTTTTTCATCTGTATCTGTATCCTCTTTAAACTAATTTGTTTAATATGTAAATAGGTATTTCTTTTAAAAATTATCTGATAATATTATGTAGTCATTGTTTTCACCTTGGTTTGACTAGTTTATTACTGATCCTGCGCCACAAATCACCACTAGTAAATTCTTAGTTAAATCCTCAGTTAGTAGGGGTATGCATCTCTCCCTTATAGGATGATCTTATACATATTTAGATACATGGGCTACAACACGATTTAGGGACGATTCATTTTAATATAAAACAATTCAGTTCGATTTAATCTGATGTTGAAACAATTCAATGCGATACAATTCAATCTGATAGATACAATTAATATTTGTTTAATTTACACATTTATTTCCCATTATAAACTAAAATAAGACAATTATATAAAAGAAGCACTGCTTAACTTCAAATATATATTTTGTAAAAGGGACCAGGGAATAGCAGAGATAGGAAATGCTAATAGTATGCGTTGTAACTTCATTTTAATTAGCTAGTCGCTTACAGCTCAGCTCCATGTTAAATGAAACTGCCTCCTTGCTGCGGTAATCTTAGGTCATAGGTCTACGTTACAGTCATTGTGATCACGCCACTAATAATCATATACAGTATTACATGGGTATACATATATATATATACACACAATAATACGAAGATACACCAAAAAAACTTGAGAGTCTGCAGTTCCAAAGTTTTTTAAACATTTCAATCAATTTATTTTACTACTTTGCCGTTTGCACAATAATCATTGTATAATGTTGTGGAGCCAAGCAAACACTTTAGTAATCAAAGCTTTCAGCACACATGACATTATTTTTTATATTTTATGTGATCCCAACAGATGAATAAACTGTTATAAACCGATATAAAGGCCCAGTCATGCCAAAGAAGAAAAAAACACATAACACCCTAAATTCAAGGAAATTATAGATCTGATCTTTTGTTGTACTTGCAAAGTGCGCTGCATGGAATCATCCATGTTTTATTGGTTAATGAAAATTGGGAAGTTAAAAAGAAACCCCCATTTCTGATATATACATTTAGAAAAGGGGTCAAATTTGACCCAAAGACAACACACGGGTTAATAAATGCACATTCAAAGATGTACACAAAACATTCTTATTGTCAATTATAAGAAAATTATTGCTTCAGCCCCATTCAGGGAAGTATTTAACTATCTATTACTATCTATTATACTATTTCCCATATCTAAAGTATGGGAAATATTGAGTGATGAGAAAGCCAGAGACAGATAAGCTTGATTTACGAGGTAAATTGTTATATATTTTGCAGCCTATTTGTATTTTATTTTTTTCAAAGAAGCGGTTTCTGCTCTCTGCCATCTCTAACGTTACCTTTCTCGCCAAAGTGAGGGAGTAGTACCGCAGCATGTGGCAAATGTCAGAGCTGACATTAATTAGTGAATTCACAGGGAAATGATTTCCCGCAGTTAAAAAATCCCATCCTTTTTGTCTGAGACCAAGAAAAATACATATTGTTGCCAAAAGAAGGTAATACATGTTTTTGGAGAAACAAATGGGCATTTCCTGTTAATATATACTATACACTGCTCAAAAAATAAAGGGAAACTAATTTAAGGGAACTATTAAACAACACAATGTAACTCCAAGTCAATCACAGTCCTGGGAATTCAAACTGTCCACTTAGGAAGTAACACTGATTGACAATAAATTCCACATGCTTTTGTGCAAATGGAATAGACAACAAGTGGAAATTATAGGCAATTAGCAAGACAACCCCAATAAAGAAGTGGTTCTGCAGGTGATGACCACAGACCACTTCTCAGTTCCTATGCTTTCTGGCTGGTGTTTTGGTCACTTTTGAATGCTGGCGGTGCTTTCACTTTAGAGGTAGCATGAGACGGAATCTACAACCCACACAAGTGGTTCAGGTAGTGCAGCTCATCCAGGATGGCACATCAATGCGAGCT
>NW_022605624.1:129437-129866 GCF_008692095.1 Etheostoma spectabile | reverse complement strand
AGAAGGTTTGCTGTGTCTGTCAGCGTAGTGCCCAGAGCATGGCGGCGCTACCAGGAGACAGGCCAGTACATTAGGAGATGTGGAGGGGGCCTTAGGAGGGCAACAACCCAGCAGCAGGACCGCTACCTCCGCCTTTGTGCAAGGACGAGCAGGAGGAGCACTGCCAGAGCCTTGCAAAATGACCTCCAGCAGGCCACAAATGTGCTCAAATGGTCAGAAACAGACTCCATGAGGGTGGTATGGGTGCCTAACGTCCTCAGGCGGGGGTTGTGCTCACAGCCCAACACAGTGCAGGACGTTTGGCATTTGCCAGAGAACACCAAGATTGGCAAATTCGCCACTGGCGCCCTGTGCTCTTCACTGATGAAAGCAGGTTCACACTGAGCCCATGTGACAGACGTGACAGAGTCTGGAGACGCCGTGGAGAAC
>NW_022605624.1:117497-129427 GCF_008692095.1 Etheostoma spectabile | reverse complement strand
CTGCAACATCCTCCAGCATGACCGGTTTGTCGGTGGATCAGAAATGGTGTTGGGTGGCATTTCTTTGGGGGGCCGCACAGCCTTCCATGTGCCAGAAGTAGCCTGACTGCCATTTGGTATTGAGATGAGATCCTCTGACCCCTTGCGAGACCATATGCTGGTGCGGTTTGCCCTGGGTTCCTTCTAATGCAAGACAATGCTAGACCTCATTTGGCTGGAGTGGGTCAGCAGTTCCTGCAAGAGGAAGGCATTGATGCTATGAACTGGCCCGCCCGTTCCTGAGACCTGAATCCAATTCAGCACATCTGGGATATCATGTCTTGCTCCATCCACCAACGCCACGTTGCATCACGGACTGTCCAGGAGTTGGCGGATGCTTTAGTGTAAGTCTGGGAGGAGATTCCTCAGGAGACCATCCGCCACTTCATCAGGAGCATGCCCAGGCTTTGAAGGGAGGTCATACAGGCACGTGGAGGCCACACATACTACTGAGCCTCATTTTGACTTGTTTAAGGACATTACATCAAAGTTGGATCAGCCTGTAGTATGGTTTTCCACTTTGATTTTGAGTGTGACTCCAAATCCAGACCTCCACGGGTTGATAAATTTGATTTCCATTGACATTTTGTGTGTGATTTTGTTGTCAGCACATTCAACTATGTAAAGAAAAGAGTATTTAATGAGATTATTTTATTCATTCAGATCTATGATGTGTTATTTTAGTGTTCCCTTTATTTTTTTGAGCAGTGTATTTAACGCCTGCATCTGAGACTACAAGAGGTGGATTTATACGTTTCTAGCTGTAAGCTAAGCTAATGTTACCACATGTCAACAATGGACAACTTGGGTGAAGACGAACTCCCGCAACTGGAAGATATGGACTACTAGTCCTAGCCATCTTAGCTGCCAAACACTTTATAACTTACAACTTTATAGGTAACCACAACTCAACAAATCAACTCAAGCATAGAGCATAGAGACAGTCTGAGACAGGTTATAGGAACTTCCCAACGCACAGACTCAGATCCGTAAACATTGCAAGGTTGCTAACCATTGGACTCACTCGAGAATGAGTTGTCAAATGAGTCATTCAGTCGCATAAATCAGCCAGCTACGTTGACATGAGTGGATCTGACAAGTGAGTGAAGTCTCTAGTCCGGGTAAAAAGCAAAACCACAACAAAAGCCATTCTTTCACTTCTGAAATAACATATGGCATGTAGCCTAGGCTTACCATAGTTTTGGTGTATAAATGTAGCATATTAAAATGCGATTTGGTCTATCCGACAGTCCAAAACATGTTAGCCCACAAACCATGGGACTCAGTCCCTGAGTGAGTGAGTCAGTTGAATCAGCTGGCTACGTTGTCATGAGTGGATCTATAGCAGACGAGCAAGTGAAGTGTCTCCTTGAGTTAGGATGAAAAGCAAATCCACAACAAAAAACATTGTTTTCCTTCTGAAATAACATGCATATTGGTTTTATGTAAAGATGTAGCATATCAAAATTAGGTTGATCGATTTAAAAAAACTTAAACGGATTCACTGTGGGCATTTCTCCGTTCCTGTTTCTACATTGAAAGCCTATATATTACTTACTAGTCTACACCAGGTTACTGAAAACCAGTACAACCAATAATGATCAGGTTCATGTCCAGAACAGCCAGGGATGTGTTATGGAGAGGATCCAAGAAGAACAACTACCTGAAGAACAACCTTCTCCACTTTAAAGAAGATCTGACAACAGCTGACAGAGACAGCCGCAGTCCTTTATGGCCTGCCGTGGAGGCAGCGAGTAAGAGTGGAAAAAAGCCTACTTCGTGGAAAATAAGGAATTTATTAACAGGAAAAAGATTAAAATAGACGGACAAACAATTTAACTAAGCAAACGGAGATATGTGATGATAATATACTTCTAGGTAAACTTGAATATTCTGGGTAACATCCGGTCATAATGGAGTAGTCTATGGTGTTCTGTTAAGGCAACCAATATTCAACACTTGTGCAGTGATTCCTGCCATTGACCAAAAAAGCTTAAAAGTCTAGAGAGAGTAGTTATTCTTTTATCTGTTTGTGTTATCAAATGTCCAATTCTGTTTTATGTGTCAATGCCAAGGGTATTAGAAACCAGTTGAAGAGAAAAAGTTTATTCTTATGTTGCCAGAGTAAAGGTGCCGATTTTTATTTTATCCAAGAAACTCATGCTTCAGAAACAGATGTGTGGTTTTCATTTGGCATCAATAGTTCAGCAGGGGTCGTTATACCGCAGGGAAAGTTTAAGGGTCATGTCATCAAGCACCTTATACAGATGGTAGATGGATAATTCTTCTTGTAGACATTGACCAATGTCTTGTAGACACTGCATCCAATAATAGACCCAAACCAAAACATATATACTTGGAATCATAAGGATAGATCTCACCAATCCCCAAATATTTCTGGTTGGTCTCATCAGACATAGAGAATAAGGTGGACTCAGTGATGATAGAACCTGCAGTTTTTACAAATCATAAGGGCTGTAATAATTAATCTCAATAGTGGGATTGTTAGACACAACCCTAATAATATTACTGGAAATTAAATTATCATCATCATCATTTTGGAAATTGTCAAATGTAAGAGAACTTGATTGAAGAAGAATTTTCAACATCCTCAAATTATCCACAATGGAGTTTAGTTCTGTTGGTTTTTCAACAGTATTTTGTTACAAAGAAAACAGAAGTGTTCTAGCTTTGGCTATTTATTTATTTTACTTAGGCATGTTGTTAATAATTTGCATAGTTAATATTGTTCTTTGATGTTTGTTTATACTGGTTTCTCAAATGTTATTTAATAAAAATATCTTCATGTTTTCAAAAAATCTTTCCCCCTCCTAAAAAAAAGAATCAAGGTTTGTATTGAATCGGGGGTCAAAAATTGTGATAGGAACCGAATCATGGGTTTGGTGCATTGCTACAGCCCTAGCAGTTACTAAAGTATACTGAATTCCTCTCCAAATTCCGGTTAGCAGTCACAACAAGAGAATATACAAGAGTTGTTGATGCTGTGCTGAAAAGTGTGCTGTAACTTCTTAGAGGTTCAGTAATGTCAGTGATCATCCCGTTTAGTAGTGGTATATTCATCGGGGGAGTCGACATTGCCAAGAATAAATGTTCATGTAAACACATCAGGAATTGTATACAAGAGGTAACTCTGCTCTCAGGAAGATTCTTTTGGGCTTCAATCTATTGAGAAATTAACTGGCAAAAATCTGGTTAATTATAGATAAATTGTCTCTTAATAGTTTGATATTAATAATTTGTAAAAGAGGTTTCTTTTAAAATCTTGCATGAAATATATCCAGCAAAAAAGACAATAAAGAGATTTAAACTCTCTCCTTGCACTTTCTGTGAACTAGAAGAAGAAACAATCTGTCATTTGTTCTTTCACTGTATGTGTACTAAAATATTTTGGGTTGTTGTTTAACATCTTATAAGACTGAACACTAGGCAATCAATTCAACTTGAGGATAAAGATATTTGTATTTGTTTTGAAGGCAATGGGATGGACAAAGATCTTGTCTATTTTGTTCAATTAATGTTGTTATTGGGAAAATTCCACATTCACAAGAAGAAACGGGCGGGCTCCAAACCAAGCTTGGAACACTTTTTTCAAGAACTGCATCAATACAGCAACACTATTGAGACATTAAGAATAAGAAGGCAATTAAGACTAGAATTGTGTTTTCTCATGTACCGGTCAGACTTAATATCTACTACATTTTTTTGTACATTTTTATTTATTTTCTACATCTATTTTTTCTGTATATGCATCTCTGGTATTGACTTTTGTATATGCACATACTGGTAATGTACCCATGTTCTTTAATTTAAAATTAAAAAAAAAAAAAAATTAAAAAAACACTTGTGAATTTATTATGGACTGCAACATCATGACTCTCACTGAAACATGGTAACAACAGCCCTATGCAACAGTATGTGCGGTTGATGAGTGGGAGGCTACAAACGCGAGACACACAAGTGTAGATGACGTTACCCACGCAGTTGACTTGTCACCCATGGTCGCTCCCCGTTTTCAACATGAAATAATCAATAGCCAAAAAATAATCAAGTTTGCAGATTGCGCATGTGTGAGTAGTTTTACAAATGAATCGGTCTGTCTCAGTGAGACATGCATGGAGTTTAATCACGGTAGTGCTTGAAGTGGAAAGTAGATACTTGCTTAATAAACATGATTGTTCTTTCAAGTACTCATGGAGACAATACAAATCTGCGAGTCACAAGATGCTCCGCGGCACAGCCAGAATACAGCCCATAAAGTATACATTATTATAAAGAAGAATATACATATTGTGTATTTAAAGCACATGTGTGATATGGAGTCACACATCAATGCAAAAAAATAAGATTTAGGAAGGACTTCCATTATTGTATTTTATGGAAAAGTGTAGCGTTAGATAGTAGGCGTGTAACAAATGCCTTTTTTCAGTGTTTTCAGATTTCATTCATTTTGTAAATTATGTATTTTATTTTATTTAATTTTCATGCAGATTTGTGCACATTAAACATACATTGTCCTGGTGAAGGAAATGGGCCTGGTTTGGCAGAATGGCCCAATAACCAGTATTAATAACATGAGTAACAATGTTATGATTGTCTTTAAACAAGCTAAAAGCAATTTACTGCCAATTTGCCGCTATGAAGGAGATCACATTTTAGTAGCAGTGGAAGGGGGGACGGCCACATTATTTATTAGAAAGTTCATGCGTTTTTGGGGTGATAACATGATATATGGCAGAGTTAGTATCAAAGAAAACTAACACTGCAACGCCGATATGGAAACATTTCGGATTTCAAGTTGACGAAAGAACTGAGCGGAAAAAGATGAGTCAAACTTAAAACACCTAAACCAAAGATTTTATTATAAACTCACTGCAGGAAAAAAAACGTGGCTTAGAGGCGCATTACCGCCACCATGAGGTTGGGAGTCAGTCTACACTCTCAATATGGGCTCTTTCATCAGTCCCCCTTGATAGAGGCTGAGACAAGTGTGTATGCCAAGTCCTTTCCAGTGCTTGCCTTGATATCACCCTTGGTTTAACATTTTTACATTGGCCCAAGCATAACGATAAATCTGGGCCTTTCCAAAGAGACCTTCTGTGTTATCCTGGCTTACTAGCAGCATGTAATCCAACCTCACAGTGCAGAGACTTTGCTAAAAAATACCAGAATGTTAACTCCACTGTTTACCGTTAGCCCCAAAAAAATTTGACTGCCAGAATCTTGTCAGGTGAATGTGTCAACCAATCACAGGCTGTCTTCTTGACTAACTTTTTATTCTTTGGTGTTTTCTTCTACAATGTTACAGATTATGCCACTTTTCTGACTGTGTTACTTTGCTGCTACATATATCTAACCTGGAACTAACAAGCTAAAATAATGGTATAACAGCCTAAATGTAGCCTAATAAATAATTTATAGATTCTCAGAGCATAGATGCAGGTCATTTAAGCAGCCCTGGACGTGAGTTTGCTTTGGCCTCCTGTCTCATAGCAGACAGAAATTGCATTGGAGAGGACACTTACTTTTTTGGATAAAAGCATACAGACTTTTCTGGCATTTCTTTGTTTCCACTGATTACAAAGACTTAGAAGAACAAGTTGCAAAAGCCAAAAGTCCTGTTTATCATTGTCTGTGTGATTATAATACATTTCTGTAGTTTTTGTCCTTTTGTTTATATAGTTATATAATAACATACACGCATGTGGCATCCCTGCCATATACATTTCCTGATAACCCAGGTTGTCCTTAAAAAAGGATGTCAATATCTTGTGCATAACAGGGTTGAGGTTATGCAAGCATTAGCCACACAAGCAAACCAGGCGACCCCAATATTGGGAAAATGGCTTAGACCTCAGAGCGTTAACTCACTTTACTTCATTAATTTACAGCACCCATCACGGAACAAAGTATGAAACCAGTGTGACTGACATGAAGATTAGATAAAGGAAGTTGAATAAAGCACAATCACTTTCTGCAACCACGTTTTGTTCTGATTGTCTTCAAGAAACAAAAAGAACAATGACTTAGATTCTTAGTGAAACTTTTTCTCTGTAAAATCTGTTAATTATCCTTTAAAGTTTATACTAAAGGCATACGCGTGCTATGACTAGCACACCGTTTAATTTAACGTTTTCCTGACTATATACCAGTAAACTCACAGTTTTACCTTTTATTGGTGTTTCTTCTGTTTACTTTCCCGGTCCTCCAAGTCAGCGACACATCACTTTTTGTTATTTTTCTCCTTTCTTGCGGGGCTGAAGCGGTTCCTCGGGCTGCAGAAAATCTCCCTTTACAACAATAAAACTGGCTGCCGCCGGTCAATGGTGGGTCTCGCCGCGAGTTTTAACTCCTGCTCCGGGAGAAGGAGCTTGTTCGCGTCCACAAAGTCTTCGTCCTTTCCTGTACATTTCATGTTTTACCGTAAAAAAGAAGCGGTACAGGAGTAGTGGCAGGAAGCTCCCCCCTGCCTGCTCTGCAGTATGAGAAGAATGTCCAGCCTCCCCCTCCTCGTCGCCCTTCTCCTGCTAATGGAAACTGAAGGATTCCCCTGCTCCAAAAACTTTTCCGTCCCGTTTAATCGAATAAATCTAATTATGATTTAACAAATGCGTAACAGACAAGCCTTTAAAAGTGGCCTAGCAAATACAAGACTAAACCATTGGTTAAGTTCAAGCACTAAGTAAAGCATGAACATTTGGCTAAATATGAAAACACGTTTTTTTATGGTTAAATTTCAGTAGACTATCTTTTTAACACAAAAAGTCACGTTTTGGAAGCTAACTTTGCCCTTTAAGAATAGTTTCTATCTGGAAAAATGACGTGAGTCCGTTTGTGTATCAGGCTATTGTGTTAGTTAAGAGGCCCATCTCAAAGTAATGAACAAGAAAAGATGAAAAAGCAATATCGAGAAGTAAAAAAAAAAAATGACAAAGGGGCTTTTGTGAGTTGAGCCCGGACTTTCGGCCCCTCTGCTGCCTTTAAGTGCTGTCGGAAATGTCGACGATTGCTCTAGTTCTACACTAAATGGTGAGATGTTGTGTGTACAGTAGGAAGTTACCTTGAATAAAGAGGAATTTTAATGCTACAGCCAGGCCCGTGTCTGGTCATTTAGTTTCCTGTAATAGGCCTACATTTCCCATAATCTCTGGAGCAACACTAAACAGAAAGGTTAACTCTATCAGGGATGTCTGGTTCAGCCAGCAGAGTTACAAAGGAGGAGCCTAATTGTGACAGACTGCTAATAGGCATCATTGAGCGCGACGTTAAAAGTGGCAGCGATTTGAGACTACAGCTATGCAGACTGCGAGCTACAAAAGTTACACATCACAATGCGATGTAGAATGATTTAATACACAGTGGGCTATAAACCTTGAGCGTGGCAAATTGTTAATATTTTTCATGTAACAAGTAGCACATGTAACATTTTATTGTATAGATTTAAAATTGAAATTATTACGAAATAAATAAATACCGTTTTGCAATGCCTTTTAAAAATGTACCGTTCCATAAGCTGTCACCTGTCTCACATTCGTTTGTGGTAGGAGATTTAAATGGGATATGCAATTAAAACTGAGCTGATAATTTTATTACTAGACCACAAATAAGAGAGCTTGTTATTTACAGAATGTGTCAGTAATTTACAGTAGTTTGTATTAATTTCTTTATTACTATTTTTTTAGGTGAGACAAACAAACCACAGGGCTTGTATAAGGAGCCAATCTTATATTGAAATTAAAGACAGCTGTACATGCTGCCACACATTTGCAAATGTATACATCAAAATGTTTTTTCAAATATTTAAAAATATAATGTTTTAAAGTCCCCAATGGGGAAATGGCAATTTACACTGCATTTGTTTTGAACACACTACACACCAACCACAATACCAACCCAGTCTCACAGCAGTTTGTGATGGCATCACGAAAAGGTGACATTTTTTTAACTAATGTATTTTAACAGGTAGCATATTTCGTGGTTACAGCATAATTCTTTCTGCTAGTCATGCTGCAGCACAGAAGCTGTATACAGCGTTGCTATTATTGGTATTTTTAGCCCAATAACCGCTGTTTTAATCAACATTTATTCACGAGATCTTATGGTTTATATTTATTTCTTTTAATGTTATTATTTTGGTCCATTTTGGCCAGGGAAGCTGGATTAGTTGTTTGATATTTTTAAAACTATAATGCTACATCTATCAACATTTATTTAGATGTTATCATGGTATGCATTTCTTATTCCTGGCAATTTTCAAATTGTTTCCCAGATCTACTGCTGCAAAAATGTTTCTCTAACCCCAACATTCCACCGGATACGGAACAGCTGCGAATCCGAACACTTGGTTTTGTGCTGATCTAAAACAACTCGTAACTTGGCTTAGTTTAGTAAAATACCTGATAGTTATCACGTTTCTTTCTTTTCATCTACAGCCAAATTGACTAACTACTTCATCATAGCCACCTACTACAGTGACTGACACATTTCTGTTTTACAGATAACTTGTAGTCCAATATTGTCGGAATAAATAAACTTCCACCCTGCAGGTCTCTCGCACACCCCCATACTGGATGTAACCCCAGACCATGATTTTTCCGCCACCAAACTTCACTGTTTTCTGGGTGAATCTTGGATCCATGCGGGCTCCAGTAGGTCTCCTGCAATATTTGCGGCAACTGTGGTGTAATTCAACAGAAGATTCATCTGAAAAATCCACTTTTTTCCACTACTCCAGCATCCATCCTTTTAGCAGGCTGTGGGCCTTGGCAAATGCCACACGGTTTTTCAATTGTCTTTTGTTTAGTGCTGGCTTCTGGGCACTGATTCGACCATGGAGGCCATTTCGAGACAGAATCCGACAAACCGTTCTGGTTGAAACAGGGACTTCAGGGAACCAGGTCTGGTGGAGCTCTGCTGCAGTAGAAAATGGGCTGGTTTTGGATTTTCGAGCCTACAAACGGTCCTCTCGAGCAGTTGTCTTGCGGGGTCTGCCGAACTGGGCTTGTCAAAAACATCCAGTGTCTTCAGATGTTTTTTCCTCTGTACTTGACTGAGACACATTGAAGGTGTCTGCCACAATCAGCAGGGATCTGGTCTTCAGGCTCTTGATAATCAAAAACTTTAGTCTCAGGGTGAATCTTAGGCATGTTGCAGAGTTCTAGTTGCAGTTGATGTGAAGGTCTAGTGTAATGGGGTTGTTTTTACACACCTGAGACCTAATTATCCTTATTCGTCACAGGTGAAGCTCTATGACAGGCGACAACACTTAGTCTTTGCAAAAATGCCTCAATGGGCTTTACCAAGCTGTGAATATAGAATACTTTTTGACAGTTTTTTTGCATGAAACATTATTACAAAAGCTGATGGGAAAAATGAGCCATTTCTTGTAAATAACTCTTGATTAGAAATATTATTTCAGCGGCACTTCAGGTCAATTTGTACACAAGCGACAAGACTTTTGTGAGGGACTGTAGGATATAGTAATATATACACCTCTGAATTTGCAAAACAAAGGCTTATAAAACAATGTCAACCTACTTGAGTTTGGCTCCGCATTAACCAAGCATTTTAATGTGTCTTTAAATTGAATCATTCCTTCCAAACTGATGTAAAGTTGTTCTGAAATAGAACTCTGACACAGCAAGTAACTATTGATATTCTTTAATGCGCTTATTCCTTTTTAACCTGTCTTGCCTCGTAGCCTGGTATACAGTATGAGGAGCTGAATACCTTGTTGTACCAAACAGATTTTACTTTGCAAGAGAGTGGCACGTTTTTATAAAGTACATGCTGTACAAAAGTAGTTCTGGTTCAAAAGGTGGTCTTCCAACACACACCCAATGAAACCACAACCTGGATGTTGTGCACTGGATCTGACAAAAATCAAATTAATTAATTAATTAATAAATTAATAATAATAATAATAATAATAATAGCAGTAGATGTTTATGTTACATGTGTAAATGTGTACAGAATCCTTGAATGTGATGGACATGACTGGGTAACCCATTCATCATGACCATCTTTATTTGTTCCTGGACTTTGGCATGCATTAACACATGCTCTGCATAGCTCCATCAAGTTTTCTAACACATTACACAAGTGTAAATAGTTTCTAAGACACAATGATACATTGACATAAAAATACAATCAAACCCAAATCCTCTACCGGTCTGCGAACTATTTCCCTTCTCAACTGAGTAGTTGCAACCTCATCGATACTGAAATCCACCAACTCATTAAGGACAAGCTCTGCAAACTAAAGAAACAGTACAATTAGTAACAGTCAATAGCTCTATTCAACAAAGGGTCATTTGCACACATTCCTTGCAGACCAATGCCCTACAAGACGTTGAAGCCTGCTGACGTGGAGGGTCAATTTTATCACAAGTCCATTGCAATATATGGATATGCTTGCGTCTCACGAAAGATCCGTAGATAAGCAAAATATGCTTATTTGGAACAAACATTTTTATGACATTACCACTGATCTAACTTGCCTTGTTAATATCCTTGCATTTTTTAATTCAGCAAGGGTTTCACCGAGGGGGTCGATGTAAAGCACCCGCTTCTCCTTTGGATAAATGACTTTCACAATACAATTCACAACATCACGTAAAGCGGATGGAATGTCACATTAAAATAGTCATTATATAGTGTATGTACATTCTCACCACAAGTGTCCAATGATGTTTGTCACAATTGCTCCTATTAAAACATCACAGGCAATTGGGTTCATCTGAAAACATACAGAAAATGAATAAATTATAGATATTGTAATCATTTATGAACAGAATTTGAAAGTAGTCACATTTTTAAATCCCCTGAATGATCCTCGCCACATCTCAGTTATCTCAAATGATTCGACAAGAAAGACCTTTCTTACAGTATCTGTCTGCCAGGTGCCAGGTCTCTGGTAAATAATTTATAGGGTCCTACCTTGCTCCACAGCATCCCTTGCTGTTTTCCAGACAAGATTTCTGCTATTACTGAGAATTAGAAGACAGTTATTTACAAAGGACTAATGTGGAATTGAATGCATCAAATGTCTTTCAGTATGTTGTTGCTCAAAGTCGTTTGCAATGAAACATACTAACGTTCCTCTGGGGACTGGAGACTTGTGGACAACGTGCATGATTTTGGACTCTGTGTTAAAATGGGTTATTGGGGAACCCTGGTGCACCTCAAGGGGCTGGGCTGTTGTGCTGGAGGAAGCGTAGAGGTAGAGCTATGGTGCAGTGCTGAAGGAGGCAGGATTCCATTTAGCTGATATTCTTGGTTGGGGTTCCACATATCTTTTGAGGTGGTCAATGTTTATCTTCTCAAATACCTTTCCTTCTGCTTCAAGGTCTGCACTTTTCCCATCAACGTTAACAATGGTGTGCGGACCCAATAAATCAGTTTCTAACTTGCCCCCTTTCTTTGTTCCTGGCAAATATCTTCCGGTCTCCACTTTGGGGTACACAGCTGACAGGTGGAAGTTAATGAAAGCTCCTTGTTTCTAGCCAGTGCAGTGCAGCCTCGTCAGTTATCTGTTACATTGGTGGAGATAAATGAACACAAGTACAGATTATAGCAGATACCATTATTGCCAAAGTAGTTCTATACTGCAGGGAAATGCCATTGTACCTGACACTTATCTGGAAGTGTAACGGGCCTCCCTTCCGTACATGGGGAATGTTTTGTGATTTGTTTTTTAGTGAGTAAACCAAATACAGTGGGCTTTATATATTAGTCCCAGTCGTTTGGGTGTCCCCGCAGCATTTTTTCATGCCCTGATATTGAAAAACAATAAAAGTTATTCTCAATAATTACAGTTATATCATATATATAGAAAAAGTAAAAAATAAACATGATTCACACCCTTGAATAGT
>NW_022605624.1:116552-117487 GCF_008692095.1 Etheostoma spectabile | reverse complement strand
CTTTCCACCAAGCCATTGGTTTGTGGGCGGTGTGGGGCACGGAAGTATCTGGAAATGCAAAGCTTGGCACACATGTCCAGGTTGATCTGGCAGTGGACGTGATAATGAATGTAACAGTTTTCTTCCCCAGTGGTGTGATGAACAAGAATGCAGTGACATCAAATGTCTCTGAATTTGACTTACTGTTACAATTTAGGGAATTGTTGAACCAAATGCAGAGAACAGGCAGGCAGGCAGGAGAGGTCTGAGTAGGACGATTGTAATACAACCATAATATAAAACTAGACCAAAAATTACACAATCAAAAGGAGACAAGACATAGAACCAAAATACCAGATAAGAATAGAACAGAAAACAAAGCAAAATAACAAAACCATAATACTTACTTTGTTAACAAATTCTTTTTTTCCTGGTCGGTGAGAATGTGTTTGGGTACACCATATTTATAGAAAATAAGAAGTTCATTATGTACTGTGAAACTTCTTCAGCTGTCTTGCTTTTCAGGGGATTTACTTCCATCCATTTGGTAAAGTAGTCCACCATAAAACACATAAATGTGTCGTTTGCAGTAGCCTTTTACTTTGCCAACCAGGTCCATTCCAACAAGCTGAAATGGCTCAGAAACCTTAGATGCAAACAAAAAAGTAACATAAACAATACTTCCATGTTAAACAAAATGATAAATGTAATTAGGCCAGATTCACCTCTAGGTTTGTACTGCATCTTTTCCTTTATAGAGTCCCTCTTTCTCTGACAGTCATCACACTGTGTGATCTAACAAAGTAAAAACAATTGAGAATACTGGTGAAATATGTAGTCTAACAACCCGTTCTCACTCCAAAGGCATAAAATACAGACGTTTGAACAGTGGCTGTCCATGTGTGATGCGACGAAAAAGGCAACCTTCAGCATGTGTGTAGAACATACTGGGGAGA
>NW_022605624.1:114901-116542 GCF_008692095.1 Etheostoma spectabile | reverse complement strand
GACGGGGTTTAGCGAGTAGTATGTAAAGGTGTAGGGAGGTTGGACGGGGGTGGTGAATGGGTCAAGCCCAGGACTTTGACCCAGCGAGGTTCATGTCCCGTGTGTGTCCTTAACCATCCCGTAATTGCCGTGTGTCAGGGAAGTTGCTTTCTTCTTTAACAGGGCTGTTATTCCCGCATATCATGAAACCGTAAACCCACCCACAACCTTTTCCTAAACCCAACCGTCCCGTTCCCGCGAGTAACAAAACCGTAAGCCCACCCACAAGCTTTTGCTTAACTTAACAGTGTCAAAAGGGACACCAATGGTCCCAACCAAGCATGTGTTATATGACGCTAAAGGAAACAACCAACTGCGAGTTATATGACAGTGATTGCAATTTAGTGGCATTACATGGGTATGTTTGTTTCTGTTTAAAATCCAGAATCTCTTTAACTAGCCGAGTGTCCATGCTTATAATTGTTTACTAGAATGTCAGCATCAACTGCCATTCTCCTTCTAATTATATACTGTACGTAGTTGCTCTCCTGATCGATTGTTAACTTGATTGATTGATCCACGTGACTACCAACAAAACATAATTTAGGCTACATACCTTGATTGTGGACATTAATCTATAGCCTACATTTAGAAAGTTTTGATAGAAAAATCACAACTAAAATGTTGGGAATTTTTCCTAAGGTACGCCGAAGGGAGGCTACAATATTACAATAGACACATTGAAATTATATAGGCCTATTATTGTTTAGATCAACCTGAAACAGAATGTTGCTTTGAAGATAGCAATCCTTATGAGGCGATTAATGCATATACAGATCACCTTTCTTTTTCGGCTTTCTTGCAATTGTACTGATTCGTTATGAAGGCGTTTTTGGAAGTGGCTTATAAGGTTTAAGGCTATGAATGTGATGTATCTCATGTTGTGAAATGCTGGTGTTATATGTTGTCCACAAGGGGCGCACTTGGTTAATCTCAGAGAGAAACTATATCTTTAAAGATGAATCAACTCATTAAAGAATATCAATAGCAGAACAACTTTACATCAGTTTGGATTAAATTATTTGATTAAAGACACATAAAAATGCTTGGTTAATTTGGATCCAAACTCAAGTAGGTTAACACTGTATACAAGCCTTTGTTTTGCAAATTCAGAGGTATATATTACTATATCCCATACCAAATAGGCTACACAAAAGGAGAGACAATGACTGTAAATTATTAAACCAAGCATTTAAACTGTGTCGTGTATTACTTTTCTGGGACTCGGTGGTAGCAACTGTGTATTTCGACAATTTGACTATACAAGTTATACAAGTCACAATGTGTAGCTTGTGTGTCTGTGATGTGGTGCTTACTTAGACAAACACTTTCATGGCAGTAAATCTGGGAAACAATTTGAAAAGTGCCAGGAATATGTTTATGATTGTGCAACCAATCTGGTGACAGAGGCAGACCACAACAGCAGCTGTTAGGTAAACACAACATACGGAAACCAGTTAGTTTGAAAACACCGGCCCTCAAAACAATGGTAGGGAAAACACTCAAACCAATTTATATTTCCATAAAATTGGCATGAATAATCATAATGGTGTACATGCCGTGTGTGTGTGTGTGTGTGTGTGTGTGTGTGTGTGTGTGTGT
>NW_022605624.1:113526-114891 GCF_008692095.1 Etheostoma spectabile | reverse complement strand
GTGTGTGTGTGTGTGTGTGTGTGTGTGTGTGTGTGTGTGTGTGATTTCAAGGAGGAAAAAAAAAATCGATTTAAATCTTAAATCAGATTTTTTATGAAAAAGTCAGGGATCTTTTTGGGGTAAAGCAATGACACTACTGCACATATTTAAGTCATTGTGTCATATAATTATCAGCTTAACACTAACCCATATTACAAATACATAAGATATCACAGTAAGACTAAGGTGAAAAAATATTTGTGCTAGAAAATGTTTACTTTCTGTGTGCAAAATAAAAATTGACCATGATGTTTCTCATCTTAGATATGCAAGTGACATGATGTTGCCACCAATGACAGATGACACAAGATTTGACCTGTGGTGGAATGCAGTAAGACAAACATCCAGGTACCCAACACTTGTCCTCCTTCCATATTGACAGAACCTTGGGTGGAGATTTCTCCACAGCCCGTAGGATCACCTGCCTGGTTGTGTAGCGGAGGACGTTGAAAATCAACATGCAATTAGTAGTGGTGTTCTTCTTTGGGCTTTCACTGTAAATTTGGTGGGCTCTCATAATATTGATCTGAACATCTGCCAATTTCGCGAGCCAATTAGGCAGGGAGCGCAAGAGATATTGAATAGCATTAGAGCCTTCTAGCTCCTCTTTCTGCCCAACAATGCGGATGTTCCATCTTTGGTTTCTGTCCTCCATATCGGCTAGCTTCACCTCCAGCTCTTGAAAAGTGTGGCCTTGGCTGTCAAGAGTACTTGAGTTAGTTTTTAGATTGTCCACATAAGATCTAAAAGAGCCAAGGCTTGCAGTTAGAGATGCTAGCTGATGGATAGCAATTAGCTTCTTGTCGTTTTTGATCCCCACCTGTTGGATTTCAGAATAAATCTGAGAAAAACGTGGTTCGAGGTAACTTTTCTGCCTCTGCAATGGCATCCGTATCTACGCGTTTGGTTTTGTTCTTGTTTTGGTGAATGTTAAGGACTGTATAATCTTGCTGGTCTTTAAAAGGTGTGGCCACCAGGGGGCATCGATTAGAATGCAGACAAGATGTTCCTTTTTGGCGTTTTATTGTAATAACAGCTGGGTTTGAATGTGTGTGGTTTGGTAGTTGCACGCACACAATGTAGGAACTTAGCGATAATTACAGTAACACTGTATTATTTTATCTTTCTATATATATATGTCTGCACAGTCTTTCGACGTCAGCTCTCTTCCAAACTTTCCCAAAAACAGGAATTTAAGCTGTCTTCTTCGGCGAGTAGCAGAGCGCAGTGCCGCTCCTAATTGGCTGATTTTCATCAGCCAGTTTTAGCTGCCTGCAGAGGTCGTCCTTCGTCACAGCCGCCCCCAAATTTGTTACACTAAATTTG
>NW_022605624.1:113401-113509 GCF_008692095.1 Etheostoma spectabile | reverse complement strand
CGTATCAGTGTCTGGTATGGCAGGCAGAGCGACAAGGCGAGCAACAGGCCTAGTGTAGGACTTGTCCTTGACTCTGACCACTGCAGTTCTGACTCTCCCATCAGTTCC
>NW_022605624.1:110381-113391 GCF_008692095.1 Etheostoma spectabile | reverse complement strand
TCAGTGACATGACCTAAAGGCCACTGTGCTCTCGACAGCTGTGGGTCTACCACCATGACTATGGTTCCAGTGTTCAGCTGGTCAGGGTCCTTATGCCACTTGGAGCGAGTCTGAAGAGTTGGGAGGTAGTGTTGGATGAAGTGGGACCAAAACTGGTCCGCCAGCACCTGAGTATGTCTCCAGCGGCGGCGACTCAAGACTCAGACTCAGACCAATACAAGGCCTGTGGCAAAAGAGGGTCGAGCCGCCCCATGAGGAGCAAGTTGGGGGTCACTGGGTCAGCATCAGCCACGTCTGTAGACGTAACCCAGGGTTGGAGTTTAAGATCCCCTACTTCAATAAGTTACTGTGTGCAGGACCTCTTCGGGGACAGTCTGTGACTGGAGGTGGCATACAGTGCAGTTTAACAAGATCTCACTTCCTTTCCCAGACTCCTCAAAGTGTGGGGCGCTTGGGGGTTGAACTGAAACTAATCTGGTGTTAGCCAGACAAGCCTGGAGCGTGGGGTGTAATGACCTGAAGGCATCCTGGAGCTCTCTTTCACCGCCCTTAAAATTAGTACCTGGTCAGACCGAGCGCTGCTGGCTTACCCTTCGTGCGATGAAGCGACGGAGGGCCATAAGAAAAGAATCTGAATCCAGACTAGTAGAAACATTCACATGCACAGCGCGTGTCGTCAGGCATAAACAGTATACCCATCTTTTTCGTTGGCGACGGCCAACCTTCACTGTGAAAGGCCCAAAGCAGTCCATGCCAGTGGAAAAAAAATGGGGGCTTCAGCAGCCGTAGTCTGGACAGTGGGAGATCTGCCATTTTGGGCACGACAGGAGAGGCTCTCCACCTCTGGCAGTCTGGGCAGGAGTGCTGGTGGCGCTTAACAGCCTCACGTCCGTGCAGAATCCAGTATTTGCGTCGCAGCTCGGCAAAAAGGCGCTCGGATCCTGGATGGCGAAGGCTGTTGTCCATATCCTGAATGATGAGCTGGGTCACTTTATGGCGATGGTCCAGGACCACTGGGTGAATAGAATCTGGCTCTAGCTGGTCACTGCGACGGAGCCTTCCTCCAACCCGGATGAGTCTCACAGTCTCGTCATACTCTGGTGCTAGGGAGATCAGTCTACTGGTAGCAGATACTGGCTTACCGGTCTTTAAGAGGCTGAGTTCCTCAGCAAGGCTGTCCTGCTGGGCTCGTCTCAATACTTCTCTCTCTGCTTCTTGGTAGTCATCAGCAGAAAGACCAGCGGGGCTCACTGATGACCCAGCGCTGGATTGTGCAACAGCCTCTGTCAGCGCTCTGAATGAAGAAAACTGATCAGCATTTGGCAGCAGAGAAGTCTGTATGCTTGTAGTGAGACAGGATACAGTGGTTTCGCAGCTCAGGAGAATCCTCTGTCTCCTCTGTGGGTTGTGGGGCCAGAATTCAGGTGTTTGTGTAGGAAGCAGGGCCCTGACTGATCTGTCTTACCGGCCAGTTCCAGCAGTGTTTTCCGCGTAATGTCATCAGCGGGTTGTGACAGAATCCACATATCTCCAGGCCCGGACATCGGTCAGCTCCTGGATTTCAGATACCCGTGTTCCACAAATACCTTGTACCGACAGGAGTCAGACGAGGCCATGTCAGTACTGTTGTAGAGTCTGTCCAGAAGATGACATTGCGGATATTCACAGTCAGCTCTCTTGCAGTAGTGCAGCTAACTGTGCAGCTGTCAAAGCAGCACACAGCTTAATCTTGGTAGATGCTGCTTCTTTGGGGCCAATCTGGATCTGGCAGTCAGGAAAGACACTTCCAACAGCCCTGTGAGCTCTCTGTCCGCAGATAGGCAACTGAGCCATATGCCTTTTCTGACGCATCAGCAAAGATGTGTAGGTCTCTCTGGAGGTTGAAGTGTCCATCTCAAGGCTCAACTAGCAGCGAGGCAGTATAATCTGGGAGAGATTCTGTAATTCTCTTCCACATCAGCCATGATGCAGTACATCCTCAGGCAGTGACGGGTGATCCCAGTCTCTTGTTTGTCCACAAATGCTGCACAAGGACTTTGGCCCGCGTGGTGAAGGGGACTATAAATCCCAGGGGGTGTACAGGGTGCCAGGACTATGGTATTCGCCATGGGGGTATGGGTTGCTCCAGCATACGGTATTTATACTTAAGGTGCTGATTTGCAGAGCCAGCGTAGACCAAGGTGAGTTCCTGTGGATCAGCGCCTGACTCATTGAGCCACAACTCACTGCTCTCAGATTGGTTCTTTGGGCAGATGACTGATGACCTCAGGGGTGTTACTGGCCCACTGGCGTAGCTCAAATCCACCAGTAGCCAACAGTGATGTCAGTTTGTCGACAGGTGATGGGCTTCTTCCCAGAGGGCAGGCTCTGCAGACAATTGTCACATAGAATGATCGTTCTAAGACACTCGAACATCTTCACCTGGCTGACTGTGATCAAACACGTGTTTCTGCAGCGCAAACGTAGCACAGCAGGGGCTACATGTGGTGCCAATGGAAGGACTGCCACGTGTAGTGTGTGGGTGGTCCTCTGTCTAGTCCTCGCCAAAGGAAGCGTAGCAAGGGCTTGTCCTCGGGAGCAGCCTCAACCGGTGAAACATGCCTTTATATCACTGCTGACAGCAATGGCATGCTCTTGAAGCGCAGTAGTACAACTAGTAGACTGGAACTTAAGGTGGGCCCAGGCACAGCAGCTGTTAGGTTTTTTCCTGTACAGTGGAGGAACAGTTGACACAATCGTTCTTTCGTTAGGCTCAAATGATTGGGGTGAAGCAGGGGGGGGGGGGGGGGGGGGGGGGGGGGGGGGACCGGGCTTTCTCAGCTCCTCTTCTGACACTTTAACTGCATAGCCCGCTTTCACCAGCTTTCCAATCTCTGCACAGTAATCTGCTGCTCTTTGAGGGTCTCGCAGCAGGCGCCGCTCTGTACTGCGGAGATTAGCTAGCACAGCCTACTTAGGTGCCTGAAGCTGTGGCATGTTCTTCACCCTTAGGAGGGGAGTAGCGTAGCGC
>NW_022605624.1:109882-110356 GCF_008692095.1 Etheostoma spectabile | reverse complement strand
AGTGCGCAGAATCCCACGATCTATACTCGTGTCTCTGTTCGCCACAGCAGGCGGACTGCTTCTTGTCGGCCTGAGCGTTGTGACAAGCTTTTCATCTGCGAGTGGCATGATACCATCCAGCGGCCTATAATCTCTCTGACCACTCTGTAGAAGACTCGGTAGTGGGTGAGATGTGGAGACGTGAGGCACTGTATGATATGACTGCTGCTTGCTGTACATGGTCGGCCCCTGCATGTACAGCCCAACCTGGTCTTCAATCGGCTGGGTACCCCCGTGGGGTCATAAACGCCACAGGCTCCAATGGAGTGATTAATGTGTATAGTCTGCGAACATCCAGCTGCCACAATCTCTCTACACTCTGTAGAAGCTCGTTAGTGGGTGAGAGAGTGGAGACGTGCAGGCACTGTTGTGATATTGCCTGCTGCTTGCTGTACCTGGTCGGCCCCTGCAGTGTCCAGCCCAACCTTGTCTTCA
>NW_022605624.1:109248-109436 GCF_008692095.1 Etheostoma spectabile | reverse complement strand
GTTTGCACACTTGTCTAGGAAGTGTTGCGTGTTAGAGCAGTAAGGGCAGTATGCTGTTTTCTCTGGCTGCTTGGTGCTAGAGTGGGCCTTCTCTACTGCTGCACTCTCAGGTTGGTTTGTGGTGTGCATGATGCTGGTACCCTTACCCCTATTACTGTTGCGACGATGCTCTGTCCTGGGTCCTGCTC
>NW_022605624.1:108971-109096 GCF_008692095.1 Etheostoma spectabile | reverse complement strand
CTGTCTTTCCGGTGTCCCCAAGCTGGTCTAACATTCCCACGAGTGCTCTCACTTTCAGTGTCACCACGGTGTCACCACGTGCAATATTAGGGGCTTCCATTAGATCAGCTATTTTTCTGAGAGCT
>NW_022605624.1:108526-108647 GCF_008692095.1 Etheostoma spectabile | reverse complement strand
ACCAACATTTCACGTCTTTGTGGAGTGTGGGGTACACAGTACTCTGGTGTGTGTATTTTGGGTGCTGGATGATATGGCTCAGGGCGACAGGGAGACTCCTGCTGATGTGTCGTCCTAATGT
>NW_022605624.1:108040-108184 GCF_008692095.1 Etheostoma spectabile | reverse complement strand
CTGATTATCCTCCCTCAGCTTATGAAGAGCTTCGAGGACGTCAGGCGCTGTTACTGGGACAGGCCTCCATTGGGCAGAGGCAGGCATGCTCTGTGAAAGGGGGTCAGTATACTCAGACCGGCGTGGAAAGGCAGTTTCTGCTCC
>NW_022605624.1:107687-107806 GCF_008692095.1 Etheostoma spectabile | reverse complement strand
CTGAGCGTGCATACTGATCCGTGAACATCCCTGAACAATCCCACGGTGACCACGCTGCCTTCGGCTCGAAGGACCAAATGTTTTGGTGAATGTTAAGGACTGTATAATCTTGCTGGTCT
>NW_022605624.1:88832-107662 GCF_008692095.1 Etheostoma spectabile | reverse complement strand
TCCGGTTAGCAGTCACAACAGAGAATATACAAGAGTTGTGATGCGTGCTGAAAAGTGTGCGTAACTTCTTAGAGGCTCAGTAATGTCAGTGCTCCCGTTTAGTAGTGGTATATTCATCGGGGGGAGTCGACATTGCCAAGAATAATGTTCAGGTAACACACAGGAATTGTATCAAAGAGGTAACTCTGCTCTCAGGAAGATCTTTTGGGCTCAATCTATGAAGAAAATAACTGGCAAAAATCTGGTTAATTATAATAAATGTCTCTTAATAGTTTGATCTTAATAATTTGTAACAAGAGGTCTTTAAAAAAATCTTGCATGAAATATATCCGCAAAAAAAGGACAATAAAGAAGATTTAAACTATCGCCTTGCAATTCTGTGAACTGAAGAAGAAACAATCTGTCATGGTTCTTTCACGTATGTGTACTAAAAATATTTTGGGGTTTTTGTTTAACATCTTATACAGAGAACACTAGGCAATCAATTCAACTTGAGATAAAGATATTGTATTTGTTTTGAAGGCAATGGGAGGACAAAGATCTTGTATATTGTGTTCAATAATGTGTATGGGAAAATCCACATTCCGAAGAACGGGCGGGCGCCAAACCCAAGCTGGAACACTTTTTCAAGAACGGCGCAAACAGCAACACTATTGCGACATACGGAATAGAAGGCAAATTAAGGCTAGAATTGTGTTTTCTCATGTACCGGTCAGACTAATATCTACTACAATTTTTTTGTACATTTTTTTATTTGTGAGCTACATCTATTTTGTCTGTATAGACATCTCTGGTATTGACTTTGTATATGCACATACGGTAATGTACCCATGTTCTTTAATTAAAATTAAAAAAAAAAAAAAAGAAAAAAAAACACTTGGCAATTTATATGGACTGCAACCTCATGACTCCACGAAAAAATCGGTAAAACAGACTAGCAAACAGTATGTGCGGTTGGTGAGTGGGAGGCTACAAACGCGAGACACACAAGGTAGCTGCGTTACCCACGCAGTGACTTTTCCACCCATGGCGCTCACGTTTTCAACATGAAATAAGCAATAGACAAAAATACAAGTTTGCAGATTGCGCCATGTGTGAGTAGTTTTCCAAATGAATCGTCTGTATCAGTGAGACATGCATGGAGTTAATCACGGTTAGGTCTGCAGTGGAAAGTAGATACCTTGCTTAATAAAAACTGATGGTTCTTTCAAGTATATGGAGACAATACAAATCTGCGATCACAAGAGCTCGCGGCACAGCCAGAATACAGACCCATAAAAGTATACATTCTTATAAAGAAGAAATAAATATTGTGTATTTTAAAGCACATGTGTGATATGGAGTCAAACATCAATTGCCAAAAAAATAAGATTTGGAAGGACTTCCATATGTATTTTATGGAAAAGTGTAGCGTTAAGATGTGGCGTGTAAACAAATGCCTTTTTTCAGTGTTTTCAGATTGCATTCATTTGTAATTATGGTAGTGTATTTTATTTAATGTTCATGCAGATTTGTGCACATTAACATACATTGTCTGGGGAAGGAAAGGGGCCTGGTTTGGCAGAAGGCCCAATAACCAGTATATAACATGAGTAACAATGTTATGATGTCTTTTAACAGCTAAAGCAATTTACTGCCAATTTGCCGCTATGAAGGAGCTCACATTTAGTAGCAGGGGAAAGGGGGACGGCCACATTATTTAGTAGAAAGTTCAGCGTTTTTGGGGGTTGATAACATGAATATGGCAGAGTTAGTATCAAAGAAACTAAACACTGCAACGCCGATATGGAAACATTCGGATTTCAAGGTTGACGAAAGAACTGAGCGGAAAGAGAGTCAAACTAAAAACACCTAAACCAAAGATTTTATTATAAACCACTGCAGGAAAAAAAAACGTCTGGTTAGAGGGCTTACCGCCACAATGAGGTTGGGAGTCCAGTCTACACTTCCATATGGGCTCTTTCAGCAGTCCCCTTGATAGCGGCTGATGAGAACCAGTGGGTATGCAAGTCCTTTCCAGTGCTGCCTTGATATCCCTTGGTTAACATTTTTACATTGGCCCAAGCATAACGCTAAATCTGGGCCTTTCAAAGAGGGAACTTCTGTGTTATCCTGGATTAACTAAGCAGCATTGTAATACAAACTCACAGTGCAGAGCCTTTGCTAAAAAAATCCCAGAATGTTAACTCCACGTTTTACCGTTAGCCCAAAAAAAAATTTGACTTGCCAGAATCTTGTCAGTGTGAAGGGTCAACCATCACAGGCTGTCTTCTTGACAACTTTTTATTAGTTTGGTGTTTCTTCTACAGTTACAGATTAGCCACTTTCTGACGTGTTACTTTGCGCTACATATAGCAACCTGGAACAACAAGCTAAAATAATGGTGTTATAACGCTAAAGTAGCCTAATAAATAATTTATAGATTTCAGAGCATGATGCAGGTCATTTAGCAGCCTGGACGTGAGTGTGGCTTGGCCTCCTGTCTCATAGCAGGACAGAATTGCCTTGGAGGAGGACACTTACTTTGGATAAAAGCATACAGATTTGGCTGGAGTTCTTTGTTTCCACTGATTACAAACTTAGAAGAACAAGTTGCAAGCCAAAAGTCGAGTTTGGTTGTTGACATGTCTGTGTGATTATAAGACGTTCTGTAGTTTTTGTCATTTGTTTATAATAGTTATATTAATAGTGTTAACATAACGCATGTGCCATCTGCATTACCTTCCTGATAACCCAGGGTGGTCCTTAAAAAAAGGATGTCAATATATTGTGCATAAACAGGGTTGAGGATGCAAGCAGTAGCCACACAAGCAAACCAGGCGACCACATATGGAAAATGGCTTAGGACCTCAGAGCGTTACTCACTTTACTTCATTAATTTACAGCCACCCATCACGGACCAAAAGTATGGATGAAAACGGTGTGACTGACATTGAAGATGAGATTAAAGGAGTGGATAAAGCACACTCACTTTCTGCAACCACGTTTTGTTCTGATTGTCTTCAGAAAAAAAAAGAACAAGACCTTAGATTCTTAGTGAAAACTTTTTCTCTGTAAATATGTTAATTATCTGTAAGTTTATACTAAAGGCATATACGCGTGCTATGACTAGCACAACGTTTAATTTAACGTTTTCCTGACTAATACCAGTAAACTCACAGTTTTACCTTTTAGTGGTGTTTCTTATGTTAATTTCCGGTCCTCAAGTCATGCGACACATCACTTTTGTATTTTTATATTTCTTGCGGGCTGAAACGGTTTCTCGGCTCAGGAAAATCTCCAATTACAACAATAAAAACTGGCTGCCGCCGGTCAATGGGGGTTCGCCGCGAGTTTAATCATGGATAGGGAGAAGGAGATTGTCGCGTCCACAAAGTCTTAGTCCTTCATGTACATTTCATGTTTTACGTAAAAAAAGAAGCCGGTACAGGAGATGGCAGGAAGCTCCCCCCTGCTGCTCTGCAGTATGAGGAAGAAGGTCCCCCCCCCTCCTCGTCGCCCTTCGCCTGCTAATGGAAACTGAAGGATTCCCCTGCCTCCCAAAAACTGTTCCGTCCCGTTTAAATCGAATAAATCTAATTATGATTTAACAACTGGTAACAGACAAGCCTTAAAGTGGCACTAGCAAATACAAGATAAACATGGTTAAGTTCAAGCACTAGTAAACATGACCATTGGCTCAATATGAAAACAACGTTTTTATGGTTAAATTTCAGTTGACTATCTTGTTAACACAAAAAGTCACGTGTGGAAGCTAACTTGCTCTTTAAGAATAGTTTCTATCTGGCCCAAATGGACGTGAGTCCGTTGTGTATCAGGCTATGTGTAGTTAAGAGGCCCATCTCAAAGTAAAGGAACAAAGAAACGATGAAAAGAAGCCTGTATCGAGAAGTAAAAAAAAAATGCAAGGGGTTTTGTGAGTTGAGCCGACTTTCGGCCCCTTGCTGCCTTTAAAGTGCTTGTGTCGGAAATGCGACGATTGTTCTCTAGTTCTACACTAAATGGTGGAGATGTTGTGGGTACAGTAGGAAGTTACCTGAATAAAGAGGAATTGTAATGCTAACAGCATGGCCAGGTCTGGTCATTTAGGTTCCTGTAATAGGCTACATTTCCCTATCTCTGGGAGCAACATCTAACAGAAAGGTTAACTCTATCAGGGATGTCTGGTGCAGCCACGCAGAGTACAAAAGGAGGAGCCTAATTGTGAAGAATGCTATAGGCATATTGAGCGCGACGTTAAAAAGTGGCAGCGATTAGACTCCGCTATGCAGACTGCAGAGCTACAAAGTTCACCATACCACAATGCGAGTAGAATGATTTAATCACATGGGCTTATAAACTTGAGCGTGGCAAATTGTTAATATTTTCATGTAACAAGTAGCACAGTAACATTTATTGGAAGGTGTAAAATGAAATTATATTTTGCGAAATGAATAATAAATCCGTTTGCAATGCCTTTTAAAAGTACGTTTCCAAGCTTCACCGTTACTTCGTTTGTGGTAGGAGATTTAATGGGATATGCAATTAAACTGAGCTGATAATTTATTTACTAGAACACAAATAAGAGGAGCTTTTATTTACCAGAATGTGTCAGTAATTTAAAGTAGGAGTTTGTAATTAATTTCTTATACTATTTTTTAGGTGAGACAAACAACCACGGGATTGTATAAGGAGCCAATCGTATAGAAATTAAAGGACAGCTGTTACATGCTGCACACATTTGCCAAATGTATAATAAAATGTTTTTTTCAAAATATTTAAAAAATAGAATGTTTTAAGTCCCAATGGGGAAATGGCAATTTACCATTTGCTTGTTGAACACACTACACCCCAACCACAATACCAACCAGTCTTCACAGCCGTTTTGTGATGCATCCGAAAAGGTGACATTTTTTAACTATGTCTTTTTTAACAGGTAGCATATTTCGGGTTACAGCATATTTATTATGATAGTCATGAGAGCACAGAAAGCTGTATACAGCGGTGCTGATTATTGGTATGTTTAGCCCATAACCGCTGTTTTAATCAAACATTTCTTCACGAGATCTTATGTTATAGTTATTTCTTTTAAGTTATTATTTTGTCCATTTGGCGGGAAGATGGATTAGTGTTTATATTTTAAAAACCTATAATGCTACATTATAAACATTTATTAGATGTTATCATGGATGCCATTTCTTATCCTGCAATTTTCAGAATGTTTTCCCAGATCTACTGCAAAAATGTTTTCTCTACCCCACATTCCACAGATACGGAACAGCTGCGAATCCGACCACTTGGGTTTTGTGTGATCTAAACAACTCGTAACTTGGCTTAGTTTAGTAAAATACCTGATTCGTTATCACGTTTCTTTATTTTCAGTACGCAAATTGACTAACTACGTCATCATAGCCACCTACACAGTGACTGACACATTTCTGTTTTACAGATAACTTGTGTCCAATATTGTCTGAATAAAAATAAAATTCCACCATGCAGGTCTTCTCGCACACCCCCATACTGGATGTAACTACAGACCATGATTTCGACCACCAAACTTCACGGTTTTCTGGGTGATATTTGATCCCTGCGGGCTCCAGTAGGTCTCCTGAAATATTTGCGGCACTGTGGTGAATTCAACAGAAGAGTCAGCTGAAAAATCAACTTTTTTCACTACTCCAGATCCATCCTTTTAGCAGGCTGTGGCCTTGCACATGCCACCCGGTTTTTAATGTTCTTTGTTAGTGCTGGTTCGGGCACTGAGTCGACCATGAGCATTTCGAGACAGAATCCGACAAACCGTTCTGGTTGAAAAACAGGGACTTCGGGAACCAGGTTGGTGGAGCTCGCTCAGTAGGAAAAATGGGCTGGTTTTGGATTTTCGAGCCTACCAACGTCCTCCGACGTTGTCTTGGCGGGGTCTGCCTGGACCTGGGCTTGTTCAAAACATCTCCAGTGTCTTCAGATGTTTTTCTAATCCCTCGTACTTGACGCTGAGACACATGGAAGTGTCGGACACAATTCAGCAGCTGGATATGGTCTTCAGCCTGCTGATAATCAAAAACTTTAGTCTCGGGTGAATCTTGGCATGTTGCCGATGTCTAGTTGCGTGATGTGAAGGTCTGTGTACTGGGGTTGTTTTTTACACAAAGGAGGACCTAATTTCCTTTATTGTCACAGGTGAAGATCATATGACAGGCGGACAACACTTCTGTCTTTGCCAAAAAAAATTGCCGCAATGGGCTTTACCAAGCTGTGAATATTAGAATACTTTTTGACAGTTTCGTTTTGCACTGAAACATTATGCAAAGCGGATGGGAGTTAAAATGAGCATTTATTTGTAAATAACTCTTGATTAGAAATGATATTTCAGCGGCACTTAAGGTCTTTGTACACAAGCGACAAGTTTTGTGAGGACTGTAGGATATAGTAATATTAACCTGTGAATTGGCAAAAACAACGATTATAAAAACAATGTCAACCTTACTTGAGTTGGATTCCGCATTAACCAAAGCATTTAATTGTGTCTTTAAATTGAATCATTCCTTCCAAAACTGATGTTAAAGTTGTTCTGAAATAGACTCTGACACGAGCAAGTAACTATTGATATTATTTAATGAGCTTATTCCTTTTTAACCTGTCGTGCCTCGTAGCATGGTTACAGATGAGGAGCTGAACTAACTTGGTTTGTACCCCAAACAGATTTTACTTTGCAGAGAGTGGCCGTTTTTATAAAGTACATGCGCTACAAAAGCTTCGGTTCAAAAGTGGTCTTCCACACACACCCAATGAAACCACAACCTGGACTGTTGTGCACGGATCGGACAAAATCAAGTAATTAATTAAGTAATAAATAATAATAATAATTATAATATATTAGAGTTAGATGTTTTGTTAAATGTGGAAATGGTCAGACAGAATCCTTGAATGTGATGGACATGATGGGTAACCCGTCATCATGACCATCTTTATTTGTTCCTGGATTTGGCATGCATTAACAATGCTCGAATAGCTCCATCAGTTTTATAACACATGACACAAGGTAAATAGTTTCTAAGACAAATGATCCAGGACATAAAATAAAACAAACCCAAAAGCCTCTACCGTATGCGAACTATTTACTTCTCAAGGAGAGCTTGCAATCATCGATACTGAAATCCACAATCATTAAGGGACAAGCTCTGCAAACTAAGAAAACAGTACCAATTAGTACAGTCAAGAGCTCTACGTCAACAAGGCGTCATTGGCACACATTCCGTGCAGACCAAGGCACTACAAGACGTTGAAGCCTGCGACGTGGAGGGTCAATATTTATCACAGTACCATTGCAATATAGGAGATGCTTGCGTCTCACGAAAGATCCGTAGTAAGCAAAATATGCTTATTTGGAACAACAGTTTTATGACATACCACTGATTAACATGCCTGTAAGTTCCTTGCATTTTTAATTCAGCAAGGGTTTCACGAGGGGGGGGGCCTGATGTAAAAGCACCCGCTTCTCCTTTGGAAAATGACTTTCACAATAACATTCACATCACGTTAAAGCGGATGGAATGTCCATTTAAAATAGTCATTATAGGATGTACATTCTCACCACAAGTGTCCAAATTGATGTTTTGTCACCAATGACTACTAATTAAACATCACAGGCAATTGGGTCATCTGAAAAACATACAGAAAATGAAAAAATAAATTTGATATTGTAATCATTTTATGAACGAATTGAAAGTAGTCACATTTTTAAATCCCCTGAAAATGATCCTCGCCACATACGCCGAATCTCAAATGATTCGACAAGAAAGACCTTTCTTACGTATTGTCGCCAGGGTTGCAGGTCTCTGGTAAATAATTCTTTTTTTGTTTTTGTAGTCCTCCCATATAGGCGTCCTACGTGCTCACAGCATCCTGCGGTTTTCCAGACAAGAATTTGCATTACTGAGAATTAGAAGACAGTTATTTACAAAGGGATAATTGGAATGAATGCATCAAATGTCTTTCAGTTGTGTTGCTCAAAGTCGTTTGCAATGAAACATACTAACGTTCCTCGGGGAATGGAGACTTGGGGGGGGGGGGGGAACAACACCGTGCTATTTTGGACTCTGTGTTAAAATGGGGTTATTGGGGACCCTGGTGCACATCAAGGGGCTGGGCGGTGCTGTTGGCTGGGGAATAAGCGTAGAGGTAGAGCTATGGTGCAGTGCGGAAGGAGGCAGGATTCCATTACTGAGATTCTTGGTTGGGGTTCCAACAATCTTGAGGTGGCAATGTTTATCTTTCTCAAATACCTTTCCTTCTGCTTCAATGTCTGCACTTTTCCCTCAACGTTAACAAGGTGTGCGGACCCAATAAATCAGTTTCTAACTTGCCCCAATTCTTTGTTCCGGGCAAATATCTTCCGGTCTCCACTTTGGGGTACACAGCGGAAGGTGGAAGTTAATGAAAGCTCCTTGTTTAGCCAGTGCGTGCAGCCTCGTCAGTTCGTTACATTTGGGTGGAGATAAATGAAAACAAGTACAGATTGATAGACAGATACCATTATTGACAAAGTAAGGTCTATATGCAGGGCACATGGCCCCATTGTAACCTGACACGATCTGGAAGTGTTAACGGGGCCTCCCGTCCGTTACGGGGAAGTTTTGTGATTTGGTTTTTTAGGGAGGTAAAACAAATAAGTGGGTTTAGAATAATTAGTCCCAGTCGTTGGGTGTCCCCGCAGCATTTTTTCATGCAGACATGTATGAAAAACAATAAAAGTTATCTCAATAATTACCAGTTATATTAATATAAGAAAAAGTAAAAATAAAACATGTTCACACCCTTGATAAGTGCCAGAGCCTTTCCACCAAGCCATGGTTTGTGGGCGGTGTGGGAACGGAAAGTATCTGGAATGCAAAAGCTTGGCACACATGTCCAGGTTGATCTGGCAGTTGGACGTGATAAGGAATGTAACATTTTCTTCCCCAGTGGGGTGAGAACAAGAATGCAGGACATCAAATGTCTCTGAATTTGACTTACTGGTTAAATTTAGGGGAATTGTGAACCAATGAGAGAACAGGCAGGCAGGCAGGAGAGGTTGTAGTAGGAACGATTGTAATAAAACTAATATAAAACTAGACCAAAAAATACACAATCAAAAGGCAGGACAAGAATAGAACCAAAATACCAGATAGAATAGAACAGAAACAAAGCAAAATAACCAAACATAATTAATTACTTGTTAAACCCAAATTCTTTTATTCCCTGTCGGTGAGAATGTGTTGGGGTACACCTATTTAAGAAAATAAGAAGTTCTTAGGTACTGTGAAACTTCTTCAGCTGTCTTGCTTTTCAGGGGATTTAAGGCCATACATTTGGTAAAGTAGCCACATAAGAACACATAAATGGTGTCGTTTGCAGTAGCCTTTACTTTGCAACCAGGTCCATTCCACAAGCTGAAATGGCTCAGAAACCCCTTAGATGAAACAAAAAAGTAACATAAACAATACTTCCATGTAACACAAAATGATAAATGTAATTAGGCCAGATTCACCCTCTAGGTTTGTACTGGCATCTTTTCCTTTATAAGTACCTTTCTTGACAGTGCATCACATGTGTGATTAACAAAGTAAAAACAATTGAGAATACTGGGAAATATGTGCTTCGACACCCGGCTCACTCCAAAGGCATAAAATAAGACGTGTTGAACAGTGGCTGTCCCATGTTGTGATGCGACGGAAAAAAGCGAACCTCAGCATGGTGTGTAGAACCATATGGGGAGAGCAGCATTCTAGACGGGTTTGCGAGTAGTATGTAAAGTGTCGAGGAGGTTGGACGTGGGTGGTGAATGGGTCAAGCCCAGGACTTTGACCAGCGAGGTTCATGTCCCTGTGTTTGTCCTAACCATCCCGTAATTGCGTGTGTCAGGGAAGTTGCTTTCTTCTTTAACAGGGTGGTTATTCCCGATACATGAAACCGTAAACCCACCAACCTTTCTAAACCCACGTCCCGTTCCGCAGGTAACAAAAACAGTTAAGCCCACCACCCAAGCTTTTGCTTAACTTAACAGTGTCAAAAGGGGACACCAATGGTCCAACCAGCATGTGTTATATGACGCTAAAGGAAACAACCAACTGCGAGTTAATGACAGTGATTGCAATGCTAGTGGCATTACATGGGTATGTGTGTTCTGTTAAAATCCAGAATCTCTTTAACCTAACCGAGTGTCACTGATTATTGTTTACTAGATAGTCAGCAATCAACTGCCATTCTCTTTAATTTTATACTGTCACGTAGTGCTCTCCTGACGATTGGTAACTGATGATGGATCCCACGTGGAATACCAACCAAACCAACAATTAGGACAATCTACCTTGTTGTGGACAATTAATCTATAGACACATTAGAAAGTTTTGATAGAAAATCACAACTAAAATGTTGGAATTTTCTAAGGACGACCGAAGGGAGGCTACAATATACACTAGGACACATGAACTTATCTAGTAGCTTTTATTGTTAGACTTCCTGAAACAGAATGTGCTTTGAGATAGCAATCCTATGAGGACGATAAGCATATAAGATCACCTTCTTTTTCGGCTTTCTTGCATTGGTACTGATTCGTTAGGAAGGCGTTTTTGGAAGGGCTTATAGTTTAAGCGCTATGAATGTGTGTATCTCATGTGTGAAATGCTTGGTGTATTATGTTGTCCACAAGGGGCGCATCTTGGTTAATCTACATAGAGAAACTAATCTTTAAGATGAATGCAACTCATAAAGAATATCAATAGCAGAAACAACTTTACACCAGTTGGATGTACATTATTGATTACGACACATAAACAATGCTTGGTAAGTTTGGATCCAAAATCAAATAGGTAAACACTGTATACAAGCCTTTTTTGCAAATCAGAGGTATATTTACTAATATCCCATACCAAATAGGCTACAACAAAAAGGAGAGACAATGACTGTAAATTATTAAAACCAAGCATTTAAAACTGTGTCGTGTATCTTTTCTGAGCCGGTTGTCCAGCAAACTGGTATTTGACATTGGACGTATACCAGTATTCAAGTCACAATGGTGTGCTTGGTGTCGTGATGTGGTGCTTACTTAGACAAACACTGTCATGGCAGTATAAATCAATGGGAAACAATTTGAAAGTGCCTAGGATATGTTTATTGATGTGTCAACCAATCTGGTGACAGAGTGCAGACCACAACAGCAGTGTTTAGGTACACACAACATACGGAAAACAGTTAGTTTGAAAAAAGGCCTCAAAAACAATGGTTAGGAAAACTCAACCAATTGCATTTGCCATAAAATTGGCATGATAATCAAATGTGTAACATGCCTGTTGTCGTGTGGTGTGTGTGTGGGTGTGTGTGTGGTGTGTGTGTGTGTGGTGTGTGTTTGTGTGTGGGTTTGTGTGGTGTGTGATTTCAAGGAGGAAAAAAAAAATCGATTTAAATCTTAAATCAGATTTTTTATGAAAAATCAGGGACTTTTTGGGGTAAAGCAATGACATATACTGCACATATTAAGTCATGTGTCATATAATATCGCTTAACAACTAACCCAATTACAAATACATAAGATATCACAGTAAGAATAAGGTTGAAAAAATATTTGTGCTAGAAACTGTTTACTTTCGGGTGCAAAATAAAAATTGACCATGATGTTTCTCATCTTAGATATGCAAGTGACATGTGTTGCCCACCAATGACAGATGACACAAGATTGACCTGGTGGAATGCAGTAAGACAAACATCCAGGTACCCAACACTGCCTCCTTCCATATGACAGAACCTTGGGTGGAGATTTCTCCACAGCCCGTAGGATCACCTGCGGTGTGGTAGGGAGGACGTTGAAAATCAACAGGCAATTAGTAGTGGTGTTCTTCTTTGGGCTTTCACGTAAATTGGTGGGCTCTCATAATTTGACTGAACATCTGACAATTTCGCGGAGCCAATTAGGCAGGGAGCGCAAAGAGATATTGATAGCCTTAGAGCCTTCTAGCTCCTCTTTTGCCAACAATGCGGCTGTTACATCTTTGGTTCTGTCCTCCATAATCGGCTAGCTCACCTCACAGCTCTTGAAAAGGAGGGCCTTGGCTGTCAAAGAGTACTGGAGTTAGTTTTTAGATTGTCCACATAAGATCTAAAAGCAGCCAAGGCTTGCAGTAGAGATGTAGCTGATGGATAGCAATTAGCTTCTTGTCGTTTTTGATCCCCACCTGTTGGATTTCAGAATAAATCTGAGAAAAACGTGGTTCGAGGGTAAACTTTCTGCCTTGCAATGGCATCGTATCTACGCGTTTGGTTTTGTCTTGTTTGGTGAATGTTAAGGACTGTATAATCTTGTGTGTCTTTAAAAGGTGTGGCCACCAGGGGGCACGATTAGAATGCAGACAAGATGTTCCTTTTGGCGTTTTATTGTATAACAGCTGGGTTTGAATGTGTGTGGTTTGGTAGTTGCACGCACACAATGTAGGAACTTAGCGATAATTACAGTAACACTGTATTATTTATTTCTTTCTCTATATATGTCTGCACACGTCTTTCGACGTCAGTCTCTTTCCAAAACTTTCCCAAAAACAGGAATTTAAGCTGTCTTCTTCGGCGAGTAGCAGAGCGCAGTGCCGCTCCGAATTGGCTGATTTTCATCAGCCAGTTTTAGCGTGCCTGCAGAGGTCGTCCTTCGTCACAGCCGCCCCCAAATTTGTACACTAAATTGTCACCTAAGGACTGACCGTATCAGTGTCTGGTAGGAGGCAGAGCGACAAGGCGAGCAACAGGGCTAGTGTAGGACTTGTCCTTGACTCTGACCACTGCAGTTCTGACTCCCATCAGTTCATGGGAATTACCTCAGTGACATGACTAAAGGCGCACTGTGCTCGCACAGCTGTGGGTCTACCACCATGACTATGGTTCCAGGGTTCAGTGGTCAGGGTCCTTATGCCACTTGGAGCGAGTCTGAAAGAGTGGGAGGTAGTGTTGGATGAAGTGGACCAAAACTGGTCCGCCGCACCTGAGTATGTCTCCAGCGGCGGCGACTAAGAGCTCAGACTCAGCATACACAGCCTGTGGCAAAGAGGGGTCGAGCCGCCCCATGAGGAGCAAGTTGGGGGTACTGGGCAGCACAGCCACGTCTGTAGACAGTAACCCAGTGGGTTGGAGTTTAAGATCCCATCCACTCAATAAGTACTGTGTGCAGGACCTCTTCGGGGACAGTCTGTGACTGGATGGTGGCATACAGTGCAGCTTTAACAGAATCTCACTTCCTTTCCCAGACTCCTCCAAAGTGTGGGGGCTTGGGGGGTTGAACTGGAAACCTAATCGTGTTTAGCCAGACAACGCTGGAGCGTGGGGTGTAATGACCTGAAGCATCCTGGAGCTCTCTTCACCGCCCTTAAAATTAGTACCCTGGTCAGACCGGAGCCTGCTGGCTTACCCCTTGTGCGATGAAGCGAGGAGGGCCATAAGAAAAGAATCTGATCCAGACTAGATAGAACATCACATGCACAGCGCGTGTCGTCAGGCATTAAAACAGTATACCCATCTCTTTTTTCGTGGCGACGGCCAACCTACTGTGAAAGGCCCAAAGCAGTCCATGCCAGTGGAAAAAAAAATGGGGGCTTCAGCAGCGTAGTCTGGACAGTGGGAGATCTGCCATTGTTGGGCACGACAGGAGAGGCTCTCCACCTCTGGCAGTCTGGGCAGGAGTGTGGGGTGGCGCTAAACAGCCTCACGTCCGTGCGAGAATCCAGTATTTGCGTCGCAGCTCGGCAAAAAGGCGCTCGGATCTGGAGGGCGAAGGCTGTTGTCCATATCATGAATGTGAGCTGGGTACTTTTGCGATGGTCCAGGAACACTGGGGAATAGAATCTGGCTCTAGCTGGTCACTGCGACGGAGCCTTCCTCCAACCCGGATGAGTCTCACAGTCTCGTCATACTCTGGTGCTGGAGATCAGTCTACTGGTAGCAGACAATGGCTTACCGGCTTAGAGGCTGCGTTCCTCAGCAAGGCTGTTCTGTGGCTGTCTCAATACTTCTCTCTCTGCTCTTGGTAGTCTCAGCAGAAAGACCAGCGGGGCTCATGAGACCAGCGCTGGATTGGCAACAGCCTCTGTCAGCGCTTGAATGAAGAAAAACTGATCGCATTTGGCACAGAAAGAGAAGTCTGTTGCTGTAGTGAGGACAGGATACATGGTGTTTCGCAGCTAGGAGAATCCTGTCTCGCTGGGGGTTGTGTGGGCCAGATTCAGGTGTTGTTGTAGGAAGGCAGGGCCCTGACGCATCTGTTCTTACCCGGCCAGTTCCAGCAGTGTTTTTCCCGCGTAATGTCATAGCGCGGTTGTTGACGAAATCCACATATCTCCAGGCCCGGACATCGGTCAGCTCCTGGATTTCAGATACCCGTTCCACAAATACTTGTACCGACACGGAGTCAGACGGAGCCATGTCAGTACTGTTGTAGAGTCTGTCCAGAAGATGACATTGCGGATATTCACAGTCAGCTCTCTGCAGTAGTGAGCTAACTGCAGCTGTCAAAGCAGCACACAGCTTAATCTTAGGTATGATGCTTCTTTGGGGCACTCTGGATCTGGCAGTCAGGAAAGACATTCACACGCCCTGTGAGACTCTGTCCGGCAGATAGGCAAACTGAGCCATAGCCTTTTCTGAAGCCATCAGCAAGATGTGGAGGTCTCTGGAGGTTTGAAGTGTTCCATTCAGGCTACACTAGCAGCGAGGCAGTATAATCGGGAGAGATTTGTAATTCTTTTCCCACATCAGCCATGACTGCAGTACATCCTCAGCAGTGACGGGTGATCCCAGCTCTCTGTTGGTCCCACAAATGCTGCACAAGGACTTTGCCCGCGTGTGTGAAGGGGACTATAAATCCCGGGGGTCGTACAGGGTGCCAGGACTCTGTATATGTTCGGCATGGTGGGGAGGGGTTGCTCCAGCATACGGTTATTTATACCTTAAGGTGTCTGATTTGCAGAGCCAGCGTAGTCCCAAGGTGAGTTCCTGTGGAACAGCGCCCTGACTCATGAGCCACAACTCACTGCTCCAGATCTGGCTTCTTTGGCAGAGATGACTGATGACTCAGGGGTGTTACGGCCCCTGGCGAGCTCAAATCCACCAGTAGCCAACAGTGGTCAGTTGTCGACCAGGTGATGGGCTTCTCCCCAGAGGGCAGCTCTGCAGACAATTGTCCACATAGATGATCGTTCTATAGACACTCGAACATCTTCACTGGTGACGTGATCAAACAACGTGTTCTTGCGGCAAACGTAGCACAGCAGGGGCTACGTGGTGCAAATGAAGGACTGGCCACGTGTAGATGCTGGGTGGTCCTCTGTCTTCAGTTCGCCACAGGAAGCGTAGCAAGGGCTGTCCTCCGGGAGCAGCCTCACCATGTGAAACATGCCTTTTATACACTGCTGACAGCAATGGATGCTCTCTGAAGACGCAGTAGTACACCTAGTAGACTGGAACTTAAGGTGGGCCCAGGCAAAGCAGCTGTTGAGGTTTTTTTTCCTTGTACGTGAAGGAACAGTTGAACACAATCCGGTTCTTTCGTTATGGCTCACCAATGATGTGGGAGAACCAGGGACCGGTGCTTTACTCAGCTCCTCTCTGACCCTTAACGCATAGCCGCTTTCACCAGCTTTCCAATCTCTGCACAGAATCTGTGCTTTTGAGGGTATCGCAGCAGGCGCCGCTCTGTACTGCGGAGTTAGCTAGCACAGCCTACTTAGGTGCCTGAGCTGTGGCATGTTCTTCACCCTTAGAGGGAGAGTAGCGTAGCGCAGAATCCCATCGATCTATACTCGTGTGGTCTTCGCCTCCAGAGGGACTGCTTCCTGGTCCTGCCTGGAGCGTGGGACAAGCTTTCACTCTGTAGGGCAAGAACATCCAGCATGCCACAATCTCTCTACACTCTGTAGAAGCTCGTTAGTGGTGTGAGGAGGGAGACGTGCCGGCACTGTGTGATAATGCCTGCGCTTGCGTGTACCATGGTCGGCCCCTGCAGTGTCCAGCCCAACCTTGTCTTCACTGGGCTGGTCCCCGTGGGGTCCTAAAACGCACAGGCTCACTGGAGTGATTAAGTGTGTATAGTCTGACCCTATTAACAACGGGGTTGCACTCGTTAATCGTATGGAAACGGGAGGCTCTTAAATGTTTGTGTTTTTCTCGAAGCGCCTTCATTGGGCAAGTGTGCATCGCCAGACCCAGTTGATCAGCAGTGAACGCTCTGAATATCTTGAAGGATTTCTTTGGATGGTCTGCTGGGGAATGGAGAAAGACACAGAAGTGCCGTGCAGACCCTGATGTCCTGCCGAAGGTTCTGAGAATCAGATTTTCCGGCTCACCGGTAAGTTTAAGATCTGCGCTGCTGCAGGGAGGGAATGGTCCGCTCTGACCATCATCAAGGATTGCATATGTCTTCAAGGTGTGTTCAACGTTACGCAGCAGCACTTTACTCACTTAAGTAGGACCTGGCTGCACCCAGCCCGCCTGTCCACGTACAGGATTCATTAGTTGTGTGATAAGGCAGGATGTATCCTCAGCTGCAGGCTTTATTTCACTTAAGAGAAGCTTGCAGATGTTTCCTTACACTTATGACATGTAATCTTCAGGCGGCACGTGCAGCCTGGTGTGTGCGACGCATCTCCAGCATCTTTTGTTAGTCTGAATCCACGCTGCTATCTGTCCACGTAGCTGTGCAAAGTTTGCACCTTGTCTAGGAAGTGTGCGGTGTAGAGCAGTAAGGGCAGTATGCTGTTTTCTCTGGCTGTGGTGCTAGAGTGGGCTTCTCTAATGCTGCACTCTAAGGTTGGTTGTGGTTGGTGCATGATGATGGGTTACCCTTACCCCTATTACTGTTGCGACGATGCTCGGTCCTGGGTCCTGTTGTTCTTGTCCTCACCGTTTAGAGGCATACACCGTCTCTTGCATCTTGAGCTCATACAAGCCAGTCAGAAAAGTGCAGAGGCTTGGGATTGTGGGACACGGGTACAGGAATCTCTTAAAATCAGCCCGTATTTCATGAACCACAGTGTAGTTCTGTCTTTCGGTGCCCCAGCTGGTTATAACCTTCCCACGAGTGCTCTCACTTTCGTGTTAACCGGTGTCACAAGTGCAATATTAGGGCTTCCATTAGATTCAGCTATTTTTCTGAGAGCTAGCTGGTGAGGCTGTCCCGTATGCTCAATTAGACTGCCATAGGTCAGTGTGGCTGCGGTGAGTTAGTGTAGGAGTCAGCTAGCAGCAGCGCTCCTCATACTCAGGTGTCCACCAGGATTTGGTATTTAAAACGCTCTGTAGAGTCCACAGGCAGTGAAGTTCTCCAGAGCGACCTTAGCTGGCAAACTCTCTCGGATCCTCTTTGGTGAATGCAGGGATTGTGGGTTTAGGCCCACGGTATAAACTGCCTCATGGTGGGGGGAGGGTTGCAGCTCTTGACCAACATTTCAACGTTTGTGGTGAGTGTGGGGTACACAGTACTCTGGTGTGTGTATTTTGGGTGCTGGATGATATGGCTCAGGGCGACAGGGAGACTCTGCTGATGTGTCGTTCCTAATGTCTCTCAGTGCTGTATGAGCTCTGCCATGAGCTGTGATGGTGCTCATAAATATCACTGTACTGGGGGGGGTGGCGGTGCCAGTCATCATATCCGGAGGCTGGTGTGACCAACGACTTGCACGGGGCAGGATCGATGTGGGTCGGCCGCCATTTGCTCTATGTGAGGCTCTGTTGGGGGGCTGGGTAGGGAAGTGAGGAGGGGCTGTCTGTCGCTGTGTGGTAGGTCTGGACGTGGGGTTGGGCGTCAAGTCGCCTGTGCATGTCCATTACCTGTTGCTGCAGCCTTGATTATCTCCCTCCGCTTAGAAGAGCTTCGAGGACGTCAGCGCGTGCTAGGGACAGGCCTCATTGGGAGAGGCAGGCATGCTCTGTGAAAGGGGGTCAGTATATCAGACCGGCGTGGAAAGGCCTTTCTGCTCCGCATGACATCCCGTCTTCATGCAGCAGTAGGGGTGTTAGAGGCGTCATCCTGGCATGTCTCTCTGGGAATCCCACCATGCTGCGAAGGTGCTGTTGCTCTGACAGGTTAGCCGCTTGGTGAGACAAATGGAAGGGCTGCGCAATGCTTGGAGAGGGAGTCATAATCTTCCATCAGGCTGGTCGCTGGTCTCTCGGCGAGGTCGGGCATCTAGAGCGTTGCATACTGATCCGTGAAATCTGAACAATCCCACGGTGACCACGCTGCTTCGGCTCGAAGGACCAAAGTTTGGTGAATGTTAAGGACTGTATAATCTTGCTGTCTTTAAAAGGTGTGGCCACAGGGGGCATCGATTAGAATGCAGACAAGATGTTCCTTTTGGCGTTTTATTGAATAACAGCTGGGTTGAATGTGTGTGGTTTGGTAGTGCACGCACACAATGTAGGAACTTAGCGATAATTACAGTAAACACTGCATTATTTTATCTTCTATATATATATGTTGCACAGTTTTCGACGTCAGCTCCTTCCAAACGTTCCCGGAAACAGGAACTTAAGCTGTCTTCTTCGCGCGAGTAGCAGAGCGCAGGGCCGCCCTGATTGGCTGATTTTCATCAGCCAGTTTTAGCTGCCTGCAGAGGTCGTCCTTCGTCACAGTTCTTGTTTGCCATTCTGCTTTAAACCCTTGTGTTGTCTTCCGGTCAAAATTGAAATTCAACTCTTTTGTTGACACTTTTTATGTGTGTATGTTTTTAACTTTTTCTTACTTTTTTGTCCCTTTTTTCATCACTTTTTACACTTTAGTTTTTAATATTTGTCTTTTTTTTTTTAAATTTTCAACACTACGTAACACTAACTTATTAACT
>NW_022605624.1:88601-88822 GCF_008692095.1 Etheostoma spectabile | reverse complement strand
AGTTATTTTTAGAATTTATGGTCAATACACCTCATTTATAAGAAATAATACCTAATGTTTGAGTTAGAATAGCAGAAATTGGGAATTATTTTGACTACAATTAAAGGAATGTATGTTGATGTATGTCAACTTTTACTCAATACTATTTCAAAACAACTTCAATTCTTTTCTCCAAATGCTATAAAATTGAATAAGACACCTCAAAATTAATGAAAGTAGAG
>NW_022605624.1:86966-88591 GCF_008692095.1 Etheostoma spectabile | reverse complement strand
GTACTTGCCAAAGAGCGTTGTGTGGAATCAATCATGTTATTTTGGTTAAAAAGAACGTTGATATATGAAAACGGGTCTATTTGACCACAGGACAACATGAGGGTTAAATGACTCTGTCGAGCACAAAGTGATAGAAGATTGGAGTTGGATTTATTTGGAAAAATTGGGCCAGGAGTTGTACCTTAAGCCGACAACTCTATTGAGCCGATCACGTAACCCCCTCCCCACCACTTTGATAGTGGTCAATAGCATCATTAGGAACATCCATTATTTTAATGCCCCCACACACAGTTTTCCTGGAGCCACTGTCCCAACGTTCTTAAACATACAATATGTAATTTACTGCTGCTAGGGGTCTCTCAATCAAAACAATGGATGGTAAACACTGACTTGACGTTGGGAAATCTGCTGCTCCTAGGTCGCTTCTCTGTTCTTCTCTCTCACTCCCCTCTGTCCTAATTGAAGGAGTGGAGTCTAGTGTGTGGGAGTCAGGGTTCCAGCTGCAGCTTATGTACCACAATCAACCTCTGCTTTATATACCCGGTCATTCCTCCTCTCTGTGTCAGGTCATAGTCAAGATGACCACAGTTAGTCTTGTGCCTGACAAATTGTGCCACCGGTTTTGTCATTTGTATATTTGCCTGTACCAATCCTTTCTCTTGTGCTTCAGTTGCCTTTGGAACCTGACTCCTGCTACCACTTCACTCCTGCCACCCACTGGACCAGACAACCACCACTGGACCTCACCACTAGCCGACCATTGTATTACTCTGACGGAACCACTCCTGCCCGGAACCCTACCGGACCTGTTTGCTTCCCTTTCCCTTGTTTGTTGTTGTTGCGGAGCATGCGGAAGTTGGACGGGTCCTTGCTTCCCTGCACATGTTGGGGATACTGGTGGGGCCTTCGCTGCTGTTGGCGCTCGGTACTTAATAAAAAAGAAGAAAAAGAAAAAGAATATTAAAGCTTCAAGCGGCGTTGGACGGGCCCTTACTCCTGCTGCATGCGTCAGGGTTACTAGCAGATGCTGCTCCTTGCGACCGTACATTTACGCGGCACTCAGACACCGCAAATAGTCACAAATGAAAAGGGAACCCCCTGCTGAATTCAATGATACTTCACACAAGACTCTACGTCTTACAGTTCATTAGTTGTGGGCGGGGTTTAATCATAGGTGGGCGGGGCAAACAATCATCAATGAAGAGGGAACTTTCTACTGAGTTCAGTGACACCTCACACACGACTACCTTAAATGGTTCACATGTTATGAAAGGGCGCGTGGCTACAGCATAGTGTGCTGGTTAAGCCATGACCAAAGAAAACAGAACTGTCTGCTGAGTTCAATGATATCTCACACAAGACTTTACCTTAAATGGTTCAAAATTCATAAAGGGGCGTGGTCTATGTAGATGGGCGTGGTTAAAGTAAAGTACATGTAGACCACACAAAAGTTTCAAGTAAATAGGATGATGTTTTTAATACAAGGTGGATTTCCTGTTGCTATCAGGGGGCGCTATGACCAAAAGTAAATTTTGACTGGAAGGTGTTCTCAGGCCTGGCCTCTTGTCAGACGTGAGAAATTTCAGGCAGATATAACAATTGGGCGGCTGTGGCTCAGTGGTAGA
>NW_022605624.1:86026-86956 GCF_008692095.1 Etheostoma spectabile | reverse complement strand
GCCAATTGGAAGGTTGGTGGTTCAATCGCTGCCCCTGCAGTCATTGACGAAGTGTCCTTGGGCAAGACACTGAACCCCGAGTTGCCCCTGGTGCTGCGCATCGGTGTGAATGTGTATGAATGTTTATCTGATGGCAGGGGCAACCTTGTACGGCAACACCGGCACAGGTAGAATGGTGTGAAGTGGTGAAGTGTCCCTGTAGATGTAAAAGTGCTTGAGCCTGGAAAAGCGCTATATAAATACAGCACATTTACAATGTACACTAAAGTTACAACTTATTTGTTCATTGATAAATGCTCAAAATGGGCGCCACTCCATGCCCACACCATTTGCCGAAAACTTGAGATTATTTTATCAATATTGCACTACAATGCTCTGTACAAAATTTGGCATTTGTGCATGCAAATGTGACATCAACATGAAACTTGTGATGCTTGTTCGGCATGCCGCTCTGAGGCTCTTTACAAAATATGGCAAAGAATGGTCATAAGGGGGCGCTATAGTCATTGTAGACCAGTTTTGGCCCTTTTACTCAATCAATGTTAATGGGAAATTTGCAACGGCAATGTACCACAGAACTTGCCGGTCACACCATTCAATATTTCCTGACCTTTGCCTACCCACGCTTTGGGTCCCGCTTTTGCATGCTCCCCGGGTCGCCAAAGACGACTAGCGCCAGGAGGCTTGAACCCCGTCATAACTGCTTGCAGTTCTAGTTTTTATCCAAATACTTTTGGGCTATGCCCGGACTTCATAAACATACCGCTGTCTTCCTCTCGGTTATTTGTAAGCGTTCTTGTGAATAAACTAAAATTATGGTAAATTACAAGTTTACTGGGTTTATTGTCTATTTTGTTACTATTTTGTTGAATGGTCTAGAACAGACCTGGGCATCTTACGGCCAGCGGGCCACATCCGGCCCTTTGTGCG
>NW_022605624.1:85844-86016 GCF_008692095.1 Etheostoma spectabile | reverse complement strand
GCCCGCGTGAGGCCAATCCTAAATTAAAAAATAAATTTAAAAAATATCTATGTTGAGTGTGCAATACAACGGCGCTGCTTTTGTTTTGAAAAGCGTTATTTGTATTACTTCCATGTGGACGTATTCGCGTTCGTGATTGTGAGTGAAGGTGAACAGCGGCAATCACAAATTA
>NW_022605624.1:85733-85834 GCF_008692095.1 Etheostoma spectabile | reverse complement strand
TTTAAAAAATATCTATGTCGTGCGTGCAATACAATTGTGCTGCTTTCATTTTGAAAAGTGTTATTTATGGACCTATGTCCGTGCGTAACCTGTGAGTGAAG
>NW_022605624.1:85629-85723 GCF_008692095.1 Etheostoma spectabile | reverse complement strand
ACGAGTGATGCCCGGTTACCCCCCCCCAAGATGTCTGCTCACGCTAAAAAAAGAAAAGTTGATGATGAATGCCGTGTTTTCAACAAGACATGGA
>NW_022605624.1:71159-85604 GCF_008692095.1 Etheostoma spectabile | reverse complement strand
AGGTGTTTTCAAACAGACACTGGACTGCCAAATTTCTTTACAGAAATTAGAGGTAAAGCGTGTGATTAATCGTGGTTCACAGGTTGCTGTGTTAAAGATTATAATTGAATCGCCACTACACAACGAAGCAGAGGATAAATACCGGAATCTGTCTGATGACGCGCAAGGGAGGCTGTGGTTGATGGTGAAACTGCTAACCCAACTAGGACTTTTTACCAAACTTCACACCCCCCAGAATGTCAATCAGCAATTCAATGATTGTTTTAGTTGTCTTATTATAATTTCATTGAATTTCACATAGCAATATAATTATTTAAGGATTAAGAGTTTAAATAAAACCATCAAAAGCAATCTGCTTTTGTATACAGTTAAGTTAGGTTAAATTAAATTATTATTTTATTAAATTTATCTTACGTTATATCAAAATATATTGAGCAAAATTTAATTGAAATATTGTCGATGTGGCCCTCCAGCAGTGCTCGGGTTGCTCATGCGGCCCCCGGTAAAAATTAATTGCCCACCCTGGTCTAGAATGTTGTAGTTACTGTATCATCTTTTCTTGATTTTTGTTAGGTGGGTGGTGATGAAGTGACAGAAGTTGTATGTTTTTTTATTTTGTTAAAAAAAGTATAGCAAAAAAAAAAAGCTACTTCAGTCTCAAGGTTGTGAAAGAGATAAGGAAGAGTAGTTACAGAGGGAATGGAAAGTGTGGGCACCCAGGTAAAAATTGGTAGTAAGGCATAAAGAAGCCATGAAAAGATGGAAAAATCTCCAAAAGGCATCAAATGACAGATTACACATAGTTAATATTAGGGATGAGCGAGTACTCGGCTGAAGCGAGTATCCGGTATGGATAAAGCACTTTTGCGGAGTACAAGTATTATACGAGTAATGCAAGTCAATATCTGTACTCGGATTGGATAAAACTCCTCACTGACAGTGTCTGCGTTCTGTGATAGGCTAGTCACAGCGCTAGTCACAGCGCCTCTCCCTTACACTATTCTGTGATAGGCTAGTCCCAGCGCCCCTCCCCTACACTATTCTGTGATAGGCTAGTCCCAGCGCCCCTCCCCTACACTATTCTGTGATAGGCTAGTCCCAGCGCCCCTCCCTACACACACAGATTCCTTCTGTTGCTATGTGCCGCTCACTCTCACTCGCACACAGAACACGGTTAAATGAACAGCTCTCTCCCCCTCAGGTCCGCGGGGCTTTCCGTTAACATTTAGGGTTTCTTCACTTCAGGTTTGTTTTAACTTCGGTGCAAACTAGTACCTAGAAACCAGGAGACTTTTGGTAACTGGGGTTTGTTCAGACATGGTGCTTGGTAGAATGGGACTTGCGTTGCATCTCTGCGTCGTTGTTTTTTTGTGTTTTTTTTTAACCGCCTGTGGCTCTAACCGTTTTTTGAGTGTCTGAAACTTTCTTGCTGTGCTTTATAAAAAACATAAAAGGAATTGCGGTATAAATAAATAATATTACAAATTAAGATCACAAAACAAACACATCCAACCCCTGCCCCCCCCTCTCTCTCTGTTTTTCTCTCTATCTCTTACTCACTCACAGACACACACACACTCACACATACCTGGTGGAAAATAAAAAACAACCAAAAAAAAAAAAAGTTATCACACGATCATAGAAAAATTAAAAGTTGAAAAAAGAAAGTTATATTGAGTATGAAAACTCTTGTTCATTACATTTTACTTCATAATTGCCACCGCATTGTTGTATTCATTGTTGCAAAACTTTTTCTGTTATAGTTCGTTGTTACCATGCAACACCACTGATCTGAAGCTCAATACTGATGCTGTCATGAAATAGTTTAATCAGCAATAATATAACAATTTCTGATCAACCCATGTCAATTGCAGCTTAAAATAACATACGGTTAAAGCCCGCCCCTTTCAAGACAGAACCAACTTCGGGTTAAAATCGACCACTTTCGGGTTAGGCTCCGCCCAGTCCGAGTACAGATCTGGATACAGATAATTCATGTGGTAAACAGATACAGATAATGCTGTACTCGCTCATTGTATAATATGTCACAAAAAGTTAGATTATTTCCATCATTACACTTTAAAAATAAAGAAAACAAAAAATGGTGTCTGCAAAAGTTGGGCACCTGCAGAGTTAGGCTGAATCCCATTTCTTAGTCTTACCCCTACCCTTGGTAAGGGGTAAGGGGTAAGGAGTAGGGGTGAAAAAACACACCCTATGAAATGGGACAACCTTGGTACATCACCATACAGTATGATCAAACTTCCAGATGCCGTCTCTGTCTGAGACAGTGTGGGTTTTGACAACAGTGACATATGCCCTTATATATGTAAATATTTTTTTTTGTTATTTATGTTCACTTTGGTGGTGCAGAGGCAGTGTTCTTATCGTGTAGTACTTAGGTTTGTTTTGCAATCTGTAAACGTGTATCATTGTGTACATACATATACACCCTGTCTGCATGGTGGTGTTGAGCTGTTTCATTTAACACCGTTTTGAATGTCATGATGTTCACAAAACACATTTGTTACAAAAATCATTCTTTATGCTGATAAATTGAACATAACAGGCAAAAATGTTACATAAAATGATGTTACAGAACCATTCAACTATTAGAACCATAACTAACATGCCACACACATAGAAAGGCACTCATATGTGAAAAAAACAACAAAAAAAACAAGACCACAAACAAACAAATAACTACAGCTGTTCTGATATTCCAGACCAGTCTGATGCCTGTTGGCTGTAACCCCCCCTACATTTCATCAGTGTCCATATCAAAACCAATAACATTATACAAGTGCATGAACAATGAAATTAATTATTAATTATACAATAATACAGTACCGATGCAATAAGAATGGGTCGCACATGAACACTGATTTAGGAAACGTCTGCTTTTCAGCCCCAAAGTGGACCAGCTGCTGTGAGCTGCTGTGTCCTCCTGGTGATACAGGCGGTATATGTAAAGCACATAGCAATGAATCATAGACCGTATATTAATATATATAGCTATACAACTATGCGTGTTACAGTCCATTCAAGCAGAGGAATGCGGGAATGTTGTGCAAATCAACGTTAGCGATTAGCATTAGCGTAGCGATTAGCTTTGCATTACAAGTAGCAATTTTAAAAAGTTTCAGTTAGGAACATGGTTGCAAGTATGTAGCACAGGCTGTATAGACCATAAAACAAGACTGGCGTAACTTTTAATGAATTATTAAGCCAAAAGTACTTACAGTTATGCGTCTCTCTGGCGATGCTATTGTTATATGTACTGTTGATAGGTGTTTCAAGTGAGGTGCGTCCACACTCGGTTCTAGGGCTATACACCTGGTCTATCCCTACCCCTAGCAATTGGGACACCACTAGGTCCGCGTGAACGCGCAAAATTAGGAAAGGGGCAAGGGGTAGGGGTATAAGAAGAAGGATTGGGATTCAGCTAATACCTTGTACTACCCCCTTTGGAAAGCTGAGACTGACAATCATCGTCTGGAAAGACAGCTAATGTCACATCTTAAGGTTTTAAATGCCTAGACTCATCAGACCGCCCAACAATCAGCACCAGGGTTTTCTAAGCAGTTGTCTGTAAAACTGAAATTGAAAATAGTTGACGCTCACAAAGCAGGAGAAGGCTAAAAGAAGATAGCAACGCGTTTTCAGATGCCAATATCCTCTGTTCGGAATTTAATTAAGAAATGGCAGTCATCAGGATCAGTGGAAGTTAAAGCAAGATCTGGAAGACCAAGAAAAATATAGACAGAACAACTTGACGATTGTGAGAAAAGCAATTCAAAACCCATGTTTGACTGCACGATCCATCCAGAAGATTGGCAGCATGGAGTTGTGGTACACATCCCAATATAAAGAGATACTTGTACAAATATGGTCTTCATGGAAGAGTCACAGAAGAAACTCTTTTACGTCCTCACCAAAAACATCTGTGTTGAAGTTTGCAATTGAACATATAGACAGCCGATGCATGGTGGAAACAAGTTCTGTGGGCAATGAGGTTAAAAATAAACGTTTCGGCCGGATGGCAAAGGTACGTTTGGAGAAGAAAGGGCACAGAATTAATGAAAAGAACCTCTGTCTAACTGTTAAGAATGGGGGGATCAATCATGTTGGGGTTGTATTGCAGCCAGTGGCAAGGGAACATTTGAGAGTAGAAGGAAAAAATGGATTCAATAAATTTCATCAAATTTTGAATGCAAACTTGATGCCATCTGTGAAAAAGCTGAAGTAAAGAGAGGAAGGCTTCTACAAAAAGGAAATGATCTAAACATACCCAAAATTACAGTAGATTACATCAAGAGGCGTAAAACTGAAGGTGTTTGCATGGCCTTCACAATCTCCTGACGCAAATAATTCACAGAAATCAAAAGACTGGAAGACTTTTGGAAGGACAAATGGGCGAAGATACCTCAAACAAGAATTGAAAGACTCTTAGCTGGCTACAAGAAGCGTTTCCAAGCTGTGATACTTGCCAAAGGGGGCAGTACAAGGTATTATCTGCAGGGTGCCTAAACTTTTGCAGACACCATTTTTGTTTCTTGTTTGAAAGTGTAAATGATGGAAATAAAATCTAACTTTGTGACATATTATACGAATGTCTAATCTGTCATTTGATGCCTTTTGGAGATTTTTCATCTTTCTTGGCTTCTTTAGCAATTTACTACAAATTTTTACCTGGGGTGCTCAAACTTTCGAGCCCCACTGTTTTTCAAGGACTATAAGATAGTGGAACTTGTATTGGGCAGAAGGTGGAAGGTCATTTTGTCAGTCTCCCGCAGATCAAAAGGTGGGCATTTGCTGCTGATTGGTTCTGTGAGTCTTGTATCAGTATATAATAATTAAAATTGTTTCGATGGTGTACATGGTGGGTCTCCTTTCTCACAGAACCACAAACTTCTGTGGCTTTATTGACATTTTTTGCGTCAGCTAAAAAATACCAAAAATGCATTCTTGACGTATAAAACAAAAAACATTAAGTATAATTTTGATCCTTCATTTTATTTTAACTGTGCAAAAAAAAACATTTAAAAAAGTTATCTTTTAAATAAAATTATAGTTGAAAACAGACTGATGAACAAAAAAGAACTCTTACAACTTAGTGAATACAAATTAAAAATTCCTTAAAAGTCTATTATGAAACTACTTGAAAGAGTCCACTGCAATGACAATACAATGTCTTTTAGAATTAGAATGAGATCTACAGTAGTATGCAGGGGCTGAGTACAGCAATAGGGGTTGAGTTACTGTCTTCTGAAGCAAAGCTGCTTCTCATGGACCTGGCGGCGGTAGTACCTTGGAGGGCAGGACTGCCAGGGTGGCACTGTCTTACATGAAGGAAAAACTCATCAGGGCGGTTTGAGTGAACCACAGTCCTACATACAAAAGATCTTGGAGCGTCTCTGCGGTAGGCATACGTTGGTGAACACCATATATTTTTCTCATATGGGACTCCAAGAGAGCACGCTGGTGAAGGCTTTCTCACATAGCTCACACTTGTAGGGACGTATACCTGTCAGGGTGAGAGAAAGAGTTTTTTTTCCAGTGCAAGTTCGTGGGGATGCTTTATACATTGGATTGGAATCGTGGTTTAGTAGTCTTGCATTGCCAGACCTACTGTGTGTCTACAGCGCCATATAGTAAGGTCTGCTACTACACCTCATAAACCTTGGAAGAAGGGGGTGTGGGTGCTATCAACAGTATCCCTTAACTTTTGATTATATTAGTTTTTAATTGTAGGATTATTAAGGTTTCATGATCAGAGCTTTCCATAATGTCAGCTTTCGGCCAAACAGCTGACAACTCTAATCTTTATTCATCTTTTACAGCAGAGCATCTAAGTCACATGCAAACACAAACTAAAATATGCAATGTTGTCAATTACAGGCCTATGTCATTTGAGGAAAAAGTAGCCTAATTTGAAGTTTAATAGTAATAGAACTTCCTGCAGTAGTATTAAGTGCATTTATTTCCTAGTAAAAACAAACATTAACCATCATTGTGCCTGTTCTAGCCCAGCCCATTCTCATGGAATTCGTGAAATGGTAACATTATTTCATTATTGATTCATGTACAGGTACACGATTTTCACACATTTTTGTAGTGGTGAGCACCATGTTTAACGAATGCATCCAATTAGAAGGTCTTTCGTGATAACAGACCAATACTTAGCAAGTTGTATTGAAAATCGGAGGAGGAGGTTTTGGGCTTTCGCCATTCTTCTCCTAATCATAACCGTCCCCTTGTTGCTGGTCCCCTCCTCCTTTTTTGCTGTTGTTCTTTCTAAACACAACCGTCAGGTTGTTTTCACGGTGTGTGGCGTTTTGTCTTTTTTTATGGCTGACTTCCAAATTTGTAAGATCAAAGAACCTTTATCTGAACCGGGGGGTAATTTTAGCTGCAAGAAGTGATAAATGGGCCTTTACCCCTCCCAGATGGTAGGGGTAATGGCGGAAGGCCGGTTGCGCCAACCCGACTTGCACTTGCAGCTTAATAATTTCTGATTGTTAACAGAGTATTTTTAAAATGTGGGTTAATACTTTGATTTATGTAAAGGATTTTCAAAGAAAGCCTATAGGATGCAGCAGACATTACTGTTCTAAAACTGTCGTTAGTGTGTGTGTGTGTGTGTGTGGGTGTGTGTGTGTGTGTGTGGTGTGTGTGTGTGAGTGTGAGTAAAGTTTATTCTGACCTGTGTGGGTTCGCATATGCCTCTTGAGGAATGTATCGTTGAATCCTTTGCCACAAAATCGACAAGGAGTCTCTTCACCAGGCTGTGGCACTTCAAGTGTCGAGTCAACATGCGCTGCGAAGGGAATTCTTGTGGCACACGAGCACACAAAGTCACTGAGCTGGGGGAAGTAAGGGGACGGGGCTGGTAGAAAGAGTAACTGCTTGTGAATATGAAAACATGGATGATCAGCATCAGGATTGTTTACTTCTAGTTAACTACAAGGAAAACTGTGCAGTCAACAGTATCAAACACAGTATGCCTAATAGTGCTGGTGGCTCCAAGCACAAAACACTGGTATTTTGGCTTTCTACAATGAGGTGGTGATTAGCTTGACCTTTTAGGTACCAAAACTATCTCGCTACGACTAAACAAAATAAAATTTAAAATCTTACCTTCTACTTTAAGAGACAGATAGGCCTAAATTGTCTATATAAACTGAATAATCTCTTAGGCCTAAAGATCCTTTCTGGACCATGCGTCGCGGGCTATCCATGCTGCCGATAAGGTCCACAAAACCACATGTTCAGAGGTTATTACAGCCTATAGGGTACACCATTAGGTCAGCGGACGGATGCTGACGTAATACTATTTCCATCTCTTAGAGTGCGGGCTTTAAGTGCATTTGTGCATTACCCAAGGAGGGCATATCTAATGGTTTATGCTAAATCCCTTACCCCATCAGTGTACAGCTACAAGTAAGCCTCTAACTCCCTATAAGTCCCATTCAGTGTTTTACTTTCCTTACTATCCTTGCAAAATAGTTGCCGTAGCTCAGTCCTTTTCTGTTGTATTTAAGGCTTTCTGCTTTCCTAAAGTTGTCAATCTAACACATACTGCCTTTTTCTCAATTCTGTAGCCCTCCTCCACTGTCTTGGAAGTTGCCTCACTCTCCAAAGATCTCCTGTTGCTGCCTTGACTACTACCTCTAAAACTATCTTTAGGGGCCAAAAACATTTCAGATCTGCTACTATACTATGAACCACCCAGACCTCTCAGGTCATCTGGGACCGGTCTGCTTGCTGTCCCAGAGTTAAAACTAAACAGGGGGAAGCAGCTTTCAGTTTATATGCTCCACATATCTGGAAGAGCTCCCAGAAACTGCCGGTCTGTCACTACTTGCATTTCTTTTAAATCAAGGTTGAGACCTTTATTTTTTGGTTTTGCCATTCTTTAATATGTTATTTCTATACTGAGTAGCATTGTTAAACTATATTACAATCTATAAAATAGAGAGGGTTAAAAAGGGAGACCGGTGGGACGGGCCCATTTCTGGGATCGGCAGGATGAGGGAGGATTACGGTATAGAGCAGCTAAATCTTGTTTGCTGCTTTTATATTTTTAGTTGTTTTAACGCTCTTTAATGTTTCATTCCTTATAGCACTGTAACTTTTCTTTTGTATTTATCTTTTTCTAATCGTTTAACTGCTCTTTAATGTTTTATGTAATGAACATTAAATGCCAGTTGCGGGAATGTGCTATACATGTTAAAGCTGCCTAGCCTTTGGCCTTGTGTTACAAACCCAAAATGTCTCCTTTCAACCTTGACAAAGACAGCTGCCTGTAAAGTTTTGATGCGAAATATTCATCACGCCCCTGGTGTATAAGGGCTTTAAAGAAAAGACTGCTGCTACAGTTTGAATGAGTGTGAAGGCCAGTGACCGTAACCAAAGTTCACAGGATAATGCAGCCCTGCCACTAAGGACAAAGCAGAAGGTAGCACTGTGCTGCAGGTAGGCCGCCAGGAAAAAAGAAGTGTTATGGGCAGAAACCCAAATACTGTAATAGTATAATGAATTGGGCTACCGTAAAGGCCATGTGGGAAAATGTTAATTCAGACCTGATCAGGTGCTAAAAAGGACAGTTAATAAGAAATAGAGAAAATGAATCTTGAATATGGTGTGAAAATGTTTAAGTTTGACATCAGAACATACAATGATGTTTCGACTACAGCTTCCTTTGTTGTGTTTATAATTCCATAAGTATACAACACAATGTGATGGTTGCTGCCTTTATTTGGGTGCAAAAGCTCAGAAGAATTTACCTCGTACTTCACTTATCGCGTTGTAATCTTGGTTTCTGTGTAAAAGCAACCGTTAAAACATTTATGTGTGAATTAATTGGACTCAGAAAACCTCCCTGGGGTGATAAGGCCTTACCTTAATACTGTGGCTCACTGAAGTGCTTCCCTTTTTGAGGGGTGTTCCACTCAAGGTTGATAGCACTGCCTGTGATCATCTTTCACCCCCTGTTCTCACCTGAGTCTTGGGGTAAATAATGGGCTTGGGCTGTAATGATACACTTAAACATAGTAAGCTGCTGCCACCAGGGATTGCTAGTCCATGTGTTCCAGTCAAGTCCATTTCTTCAGTAACTGTCTTTCCAAGCGTCAGCTGTCCTATTCTAGCTATTCACTAGCTGATACAGATATGATAGTTATCAGTATGAGTACAAAAAATGCCAAAGTGGGTGAACATTTGTATGAGCCCAGTAAACTTGGTCATAATATGGAGGGACACTATACTTGACAAGAAAAGCCTGACCTTACCTTTGCTCTGTGACCAGTGCCAGGGCACTTGGAGGTGAAGGACGCCCTTAGATAAACGTTGACCAGTCCGGCTAGTGTCAGCTCTGGTCCTCCTGATGCTGCAAAAGGTACTGACACTGTCATTCCAGCTGCTGTGCCCACACCCTATGTGGCACTGACTGAGGCACAGTTGCAGGTTGTTGGGTGTCAGGACTGCAGGGTATCTGTGCCGTAGCAATTTCACTCACTAAAATGGAATAAAAAAACAATGTTTGTTATAAGTAAATTAAAAAACCTAATGAATGACCATATACAAATCCGTCGAGACATATAAATACATACATACAAATGATACATACCACAACAACAAAAATACATGCTACACTTTAACAGGACAAACCAACTTTGATGTCGCCTAATTCTGACAGCTGAAAAAACATTTAAAGATTTGTTATTTAAATTCTTACCTTCTGTGTTATCTTTTTCCACTCAAGCTGTTCTGGCTCTTTCCCTGCCATGCTCACATGCCCCACGTTTCTTTTAACAAGGAAAGAACCTAGGCATCCTTTGAATTCTCTATCTCTTATTGTCTTTTCTTCAACTTCCGTGATCCGTCCCCTCAACCTCTGATCCTCTTGCAACACACTGCTTTTAGGTTATCTGCCAACCTAGATATTACCTTACTTCCAATCCTTATATCCAAACTCAGCAATCTGTAGGTACTGTATCCCAGCAAATCACCAGTGCTTATTTCCATAACACTCTTGGGAAGAGTGGTGAGGTTTGGAGCTCTAAAGAAGGGGGGTAGAATGCTCATGACTGGAGTACACCGGTGTGACTGTATGTGTGCGCCATTTAACTGGTCCCCCACGGTTTTGCATGTAAGGTATGGAATCCGGGGAGTTCGCATTCAAGTGGCCTTGGATGCAAATTTGTGCTGACCAAGTCCTGGCTCAGACAAAGGCACGGTCTGAGTAACAGGAGCAAGTACAGAGGAGCCACAGCCTTAACTGCTAGGTAATCAGCCTTTCTCTTTTTTTAGCCTCTTTCTTTGCAATTGTTGTGGGATTACAGAGCTTCAAAAAAAAAAAACCAAAGGCCATTCACACACACTTTTAAGCACGCTGTCTGCTGAGGTGTCTTTGCATGATACACATACCTGATGATACTGCTATTCTGTCAATACTGAGATAAGCAGCAGCCCCTGCAACCTGGACAGAAACAGGTGAGTAAAAATGTATGTATTAAAATTTCCAAAACTGTCAAATAGAGATTTATTTTGTTGAAAAGTCTGCTTATGAACGAATATTGAAAGTAAACTGCACAACCTGGTCCAATTGTTGCACAGTAAGTGCATTTGTAAAGAACAATGACGCGAGGATTTATTCACTGGACTCTGCATGGCAATACAAATGTAGCTCGAGACTAAACCCCATCATGCAATAGCAATAGAGGTCACTCCAAGAACATCAGGATGATCAAGGAAAAAAAAACGTAGGTAGTGAAAAAATACTTTAGTCCCATCTCCTTACACTTTAGCCAGTGTATGTCCCAAATTTCAAAAATGCATTCACACAATACTGTCCAATGTTCCAATATGTAGTATAATATATATTTTATTCATGTAAAAATTGAACACTGCAACATTCAAGTTTATCTGTCAGTGGTTGGCAATTGGATGGAAAGTGGAAACAATCTGTTGGCCATAATATAAATTGGTAAGTAATAAGAAAATTCCTTGCTGCTTAACCCTCAGGGGGTCAGGAGTTCCACTGGAAATTCAGCAGGTGTCGTGTGTTTGATTACAATATTTCTATTAATAGAGAAACAATAAATTTTAATCTATGTTATAATTTCTAATGTGTGCACTTCCAAATACTGTGTTTTAGAAAAAAAAGTGTTAAAATAGTTAAACGTGTTAAATTACAGGACTTAGATGAAACTTTCACAGGGACATATCGGTACCGGATTTTCATTTTCTAACAACACACTCCTTCTAAATAATTTATATTTAAGTAACACTTGTTCTGTCTTCAATATGATATATTTTTGAGCTTATTATTGCGCTTACCATAAAAATCCACATTTGTCAGGTCCAGATGAGCATGCATTCTGAGTTTTGCATGGGTCACACTTTAGTATGTTTGGTAGGTCTTCCCATTACATTTAAACATGTTTGATGCTCAGTGTTCTATGTTTGTGTTCACTTTTAAATTCATAAAAAATACTATTTAATGTGTGTTACTTATTAAGGGGCCAAGCGAGAGGCTGGGAACAAGATACGTGGTCCACACAGCAGGGCTGTGGAACCCTATTGTTTTTCTGAGGATATTTTCCTCCCTCACCATTATTTTCTGGGTAAAACTCATCTACAGCCTAACTGTACATGATGGCAGTGTGCATTTTAAGCACTGGTCCAAATCTATCATACATCACTATCATACGATGAATAAAACACTTAAAAATATGTCCGTATTTAAAATCAATGCAGATTAAAGACAAATTAAAAATCTCTGCCATCCGGCGGTGCCCAGAGGTTTACTTTTCAAAATAAAAGCTTGCATCTAGGATAAAATGCTAATAAACAATAGGCTATCTCTCTTACTTTTCAAAGTAAAAGCTTGGTGCAACTATCATGCTAATGAATAAAATACTGAAATATGGGTGTTTTTTAAAAAAGTTTAAAAAATTATGTCTGTCTCTAAATTAATGCAGATAGTAGGCAAACAAAAAAATTCCTTCTATGGCTGCAACATGGAGCCCCGCCTCATGCCCTCGCCATGCTGATAAGACATTGTATTGCAGCAATTCCCTGTGAAGGTGGAAAACGATATAGCATATCAATTAAAAAGGACTCTTGGAAAGAGTGTAACATGTTTATTTTTGTATCTTGTTCTTGTGTGTGCAGATTTGTTATCCCTCCTCAGGAAATCCTGCTGTAGTTGGCAGAAAGGCTGAGTGCTGATGCAGGTTCCTCAAATGTAGGCTCCATTAATACTAGGACAACACAACAATAACATCAGAAATGAGCAAACATGAAAAATTGTTGCTTTAACCGTTTAAAAAAAATTCAATGATTGCAACAACGTGGTCACAAATTACCTGACCATTGGAAAATTATTCGCGATTGTATTTTTGACCCTTGCAATTACCGTGGACACACTCGGGATGAGACGGGATGGCATGACAGGACGGCATGACATGGGGCGCTCCGCTGCAGCCAACCCGCCCTCAAATTTGGTAAAGACAGGCCATTGGGGGCTCTATTATACACATAGACATTTGGGCCATTTTATCCTTCTGAGGCCAAGTGCGTCCATTATGACCCCAAACGGCCATATTCTGATTCTTAACTTTGTAACTCAATAATATAACTAGTAGAAACATACTGTCTTTGGGCTAAACCCTATAGTGGTCTGCTGATTCTTTGTTGTCTTCCTACCCTTACGAAGTTTTTGATCCAGACTAGAAGCCCAGTTTTTCAGGGTCTTGTGCAATTAACCCTACTGTTACATGCAAGATGATACACTCTATGTAAGAAAATGTAAATTATTTGTCCTTATATGAGTATAATGTTCCAATCTGTTATTTTTGCAACTGGGTGAATCAAAATATATAGAACTGTTTTGTTACAACAAATGCTTGTTTGGCATTGCTGTGTGGTGTGTGCAATATCAATATACAGTATATCTGGAGATTCATGTTCGGTTTCATTTATTTATATTTATATGTCTTTATGGTTCTACAACTTTTGATGATGTTCAAAGATTGAATAGGCACCAGGGTTGATGGTTTTACAAGCTTTTATAGAAAATGAAATCAGAGACAGAGGTTGTCAAAATCCTTTTGGTTCTGTGGATATTTGTACTAGAAAGTACCATAACCTTGCGGTCACAACTCTCGATATTTCCTGATAGTTTGCGTTTTGCATTGTTACGCTTTGGGTTTGTTTCTGTCGACCAAACAATTTCCTAGCTGGCTACCAAACATGAAATGTATCAATTTCTTTTCATCCTTTAAATTCTATCAGCAAAAAGGTTAAGATTATAGTTCAACATTGCACACATCTGCCATTTAGTGGGGACATATAATCAACGTTTGGTTTTGGCAATAAACTCAACACATGAAGAAGATTGGCCATTACTTGGCGCTTTTGTCGACGTAGATCGGTTTTGGATTTTTTAAGCAATCAATAAAGGTGCTTTAAGCAATGTGGGGTTATGTCAGTTATTGTTGAGTGTAAAGGATTGTCAAAAAACGTTCATCGACGTCGACGCAGTCGGGAGAGTGGCGCAATCAGGCCTGGACCCGTTAACTGCTTGTCAGTTCTAGGTGGTAAGAACTACAGTACAGAGTTTACCTCGGACCCCAGAAAGTTAAAGTGCTGTACAGGCTCCACGGTGAAAGTGAATGTTCTTATAGTAATCTGTGGTTCACAGGTTGCTGTGTTTAAAGATTATAATTTGAATCGCCACTACACAACGAAGCATGAGGATAAATACCGGAATCTGTCTGATGACGCGCAAGGGAGGCTGATGGTTGATGGTGAAACTGCTAACCCAACTAGGACTTTTTACCAAACTTCACACCCCCAGAGATGTCAATCAGCAATTCAATGATTGTTTTAGTTGTCTTATTATAATTTCTTCAGCTATCTATGATATGTTCAAATAGCTTGTAAGTATTGAAGGTGGGTAGTGGGTTAACGGATTAGATTTTTCACTGTAAAACCCAACAAAAGCTAATCAAAAGCAATCGCTTTTGATACAGTTAAGTTAGGTTAAATTAATTATTATTTTTATTAATATTTATCTATCGTTATATCAAAATATATTGAGCAAAATTTAATTGAAATATTGTCGATGTGGCCCTCCAGCAGTGCTCGGGTTGCTCATGCGGCCCCCGGTAAAAATTAATTGCCCACCCCTGGTCTAGAATGTTGTAGTTACTGTATCATCTTTTCTTGATTTTTGTCTAGGTGGGTGGTGATGGAAGTGACAGAAGTTGTATGTTTTTTTATTTTGTTAAAAAAATGTTAATAGCAAAAAAAAAAGCTACTTCAGGTCTCAAGGTTGTGAAAGAGATAAGGAAGAGTAGGTTACAGAGGGAATGGAAAGTGTGGGCACCCCAGGTAAAAATTTGTATTACTGTGCATAAAGAAGCCATGAAAAGA